>NW_026692194.1:9110000-9407500 GCF_021218885.2 Marmota monax
AAAGGAATCCAGGGCACCCTCATCTACTAGATAACACGGGAAGGCTTTGCCTTCACACACAGAAAGTGTTTCTGCCCCCAGCCTTGCTCTAAGACCCTGATGCCCTGGGCACATTCAAAACTCAAAATAATCTGGGTGAAAGGTGAAGGTCTGTCTGTTTTCCTAATAGGTCTAGACTCCAAATATTCAAGAAAGTGGAAATAAGCCTGACTGTCCTTTTTGGTGCCCCAAATTACCTCCTACATTTTGCTTTTTCAACGATCGCAAACAGTCCTATGATTCTGGACAATAATGTCTAACTCTAGCCTATTGCTTAAGGCAGAATTAAGATGGGGTAATGGGTTGAATAAAAAGATCTACTTATATCAATCTTATTTCTTGTCTTAGAGATGAGACATAAGTTTATGAACTGGAGGAGGTAAATGCAGATTTCCTTCCTTTCCCTACTCTCCCTCAATCCTTCTGTCCCCTCTTCCTCCCTCCCTCCCTTCCTTCCTTCCTTCCTTCCTTCCTTCCTCCCTCCCTTCCTTCCTTCCTTCCTTCCTTCCTTCCTTCCTTTTCATTAAGCACAATGCCATTTACCTTACAAGAAATCTGATGGAATTTAATCTACAACATGGTTCCAGACCGGAAGTACAGCTGCACAGCAGAAAGGGGGCAATGGGGTGGGGGTATTTTATAACACACAAAACAGGCAGGACTGCTCTGGACAGAAGATAATGCAAACTAGCTTTGCTGGAAATGAGCTGCAAAATACCTTCATTTTCTACTACAGTGAAACCCTGATAAAATCACAACTGTTAAGGTCATACAGTATATCAGGTGGAATCACAGTCTTTAGAACTCCATTATTAATGCAGACAACCTCACAATCAAAGAGGATGAGAGCACAGTTTCCAGATGCCAATGATTTGATCCTATCTTATTTGGCTGTTTACATTTAAATAATGTGACTGTATAAATTTAAATAATATAAACCACCAACAGATGGATCCCAGTGAAAAACTGCACCTTCACTGAGACCCTGAATGTACACTATACAGGGCTTTACAATTTATTTGAGCAGAGCTCATATTTAAAAAAAAAAAAATGGGGAGGGGGACAAAAAGAGAGAGAGACTCATTTCTTCTGCCATTATGGAAATAAAAGGACAGCCGCTTTAGTTCCTGGCTGACTGTGCCAAGGAAACATGCAGTTCTCTAACCTCTGGTACAATGTACCCATAAGGTAGCAAGCATCAAAGCATATTAAAAGATATTAACTGCATATTTGCTTATGAACAAGATAAAAAGCTGTAGGGCCTCCAGGTTCTCAAGCTGTGAGTGGAACAGCTTTGCAATTTGCCTGCAAAACTGCATTTTGATCTTAATGAATATAAAATGGCTGCCATTAAAAGTAAAACAGATTATTTCGGGTCTTCCAGGGCCCATAGCTCTTTGCCGGCCTTGGAGGGCCACTATGATCTTTCATTAAAATCTCACAGCAGGGCTCCCTCACCAGCAAATCAAGCCTTGCAGTCTAGGAGATTGGCTACATTTAAAAGTAATTTTCAGAAATCTACACAGATTTTCAATTTGGTAATGAAAGCCATAAGAGAATGCAGGCGGCATTTTGTCGAATATTGTTACTGATCCAGTGCTCACATTCGTTAGAAATTAAACTGCCCCGTAACTATCGCACTGATGGCAGCTTGCCATTTCGGCTGCGTTCTAATCTCCGTTTGTTAATGAGTAGCATGTGCTAATTGTTGTCATCCTTACCGCCAAGCGGTCCTTCCCCAACAAACATATTTTACCTGCTCAGACGTGGAACCTTTCACTTTGTCACAGACCAAGTTGGAAGGGAGTGTTGGAGTCGCTGGTGCTTTTCATGGAGACAGCCAGGCGTCCTTAGCTGATGGGAAAGGAACAACATCTGAAAATGGTGCTTTTGTATTGCATCTGGACTTGGCCTTTGTTTTTCAGTCAAGCCTAAGTTTTATCTAAGTCCGGGAACAGGCAAAATGTGAACTTTCACGTTGTTCCTAAGAACAGTTTAAACACATCAACAAACTCTGCGCACAAGGTTAGGCCAGATCAAGTGAAGTTTAAAATGAGGGAGGGGTTGATGGTTAGGAGGGAGGAGAGACTGGAAAATTCATCTGGGCAAAAGTGCTAGCCAAGGCAGGGAAGAGAGTGCACCTAGAACCCCACAGGGATGTGGGACTGCCACAGGTTCTCAAAGCTGAGTTTCCCTCTTTGCATTCCCTGGTTCAAAAGCCTTGGGGACAGGGGTTGTGTCACCCTCAAGAGGAAAGTACTAGGGGAACAGGCATGTGGGCTCACAGTACCATGGTTCCTGAGGAGAGAGGGTACAGAGAGGGAAAAAAATAATAAGTTCAGCATTGTGATATGTTATGCTGGCAAATATCTGAATAAAGAAAATTGTATAAAATAATTATCAATGAAAACATGATTAAATAAGAAAAAAAAATTACATAAATGCATTCTGAGACAGAGTGGTTTTTTTTTTTTTTTTCTTTATGGGTCCCTATACTTGATATAAGAACTGAGGAAAGTTATCTTTCTGAGATTCTAGAAACAAAAATGTCAGATTATGCTTTCCTTTTGGAAAATGCATTCAATAAATTTTCTTTACCCAGCAATTCTCTTTACCTGGCACCTTTAGGGCAAAGCTCTTCCCTGCACTAAAATGTGACGAACAACAAGAGCTGCTCTCTAGTTTCTCTCTGACTGGATATAAATTCTTCCCGCTGATACAGAAAGAGTCTCTATTTAAAATAGCAATTCTCCTTGGCAGAGAGCTGGCAGCCAAGAGGGAGAATATATACAAAATATATGTTTATTTTCAGGGGGCCAAAGCAGGCAACTTGTGGCTCAGCATGAAGTATCTTTTAGTTTCTAGAATACCTGAGGTTCCTTGGCCTGTCTGGGCGCAGCTCCTTAGGTTTCCACAAAGTACAGTTTTAATAGGGGGTATGTCTATGATTTTAAGGAAATGACACAGGAACCCCTAATAAGGTGCCACTGCTAATGTGCATTAGTGTTTGAAGAGAAAACTAAGGCCGATTCCTTGTCTCTGTGGCCTCAGGAGACCAATGGGAAATAGATGCAAACAACTTGGTAAGCAGTTTTGAATCCATTCCACCTGTAGTTGAGATTCTAATTGCAGGATCATTCATGTAACATGTTAGGATTTTTAAACACCCAAAGTGACATTATAAGAAATTCTGCTGAATCCTCCTGAACTCAGAAGGCTGAGGAGGCTTCTTCTTCTTTTTTTAACCTGTCATCAGTTGTTCTAATATTCTGCTGAGAGCTTCCAGGTTCACTTTGACAACTGTATACCAGTAAAGTCTCTTGTATCATTATTTTGGTGTGTGCTAAAATGTGGGCAGAGTGATGGTACATCACCGATTTGGACTCTCAATTTTTAGAATATGACAGACATTAATATCCCTTTAATTATTAGAGCTGGAAAAAAACTGGACTTAATGTAATTATTCTTCTGATAATCAAGTTAAGTTTTATTAGTTATAATAAAGTTTATTTATTTGCCTTGTTTTAGAAACAACTCTATGGAAACAAGTATTGTCCTCACTTTGACTCTCTATTAATTCTCTATTAATTCTGTTAGAAAATACACATATACACATAGAGATGAAGTGGAGGATTTTATAAAAAATAAATCATGTGAAAAATAAAAACTGCATGACCTTGTAAAGGGGCATAATGAAAATTTTCAAATAATATTTTTATTACCTTATGAACTTTTTTTTACTCTATCTCTATTTTGGATATTATAGCTAAGACATTCTTTGTTTTCAGTCATAATTAATTATTAAACTAGATAATGATTCTAAAACAAAATTTGGGGAGATGGAAGTGTATAGCAATGGCTTACAAATTCACATCTACTAAAATTCACACTTATGAGTCCATTTTTAAATATAGAATTTTAATTCAAAGTTCAAGGCCTACATAAAATTTCTCTTGTAAAGAACTTTTAGAATATTAAAGTCTCTGTTTTGTCAAGTGAAATTTTTATTTTGTTGTTTTGGCAAGAAAATATACTAAATAGTATGCTAAATCTCACGACTTGTTTAAAATATAGTCCTCTAGTACATAGCAATACTTCTGTATTTACTCAACAAACCTCACAGACTCAGCCCTCAAGGGACAAATGTATTTAATTCTAAAAGTTAATTGGTAAATTGCTTTGGAATTTGTAATTAATTTTTCCTTAGAAACATTACTTAAACAACAGTTTGGTTCCAGGGCAAGCCCATAAGAATAAAATTTGTCATCATGTAGCTGAGCTAGAATCCAAATAGCCTCAGCCTGTGTTTTTCCTCCAGGAAACAGGAAACATGAGATTCAAGGTGAGTGAATTATGAGATAAATGGATCGGGATAAAGAGTAGGAAGATGTTGAGAGGAGCATGGTTTCCCTTTCTCCTGTTCAGAGCTGGAGCTCTCTGTGCTATATAGTGAGACTCAGCTAGATCCAGACATCTCTGGCCCCACAGTGCCCCAAACTCCCTTCAGCTCCTGATCCATGGCTGCAAAAATTCAGTCCTTTAGCCCTTCATAATCAACTATGTCTCACCTATCCTCCCAACCCTCTAATCACATTCCAACTGATTTCACCAAATATTGGAGGAATGAGGAGCATAGGCCAGTGAGTGGCAGTGAGGAAGTCACACTTCCAAGGAAGCACTTCTGTTCTGGTTCTGAAGAAAGTTCAGCAGCTGAATGTCCTGTATATCACCCATGCAGGAGTCTGGTTCGGGGCAGTGTGTGGTACCAACACCACGGCTACCACCACAACACAGGAGCTGTGACGGGCGACGACATGAGCTGATGCTTAGGAGTCAGAGCACAGAGGATCCTGCTGAGGATTTCTCCTACATGTGTCCTCTTGCCTGAGGCCCTCAACAGTAAGCATGTTGTAAATGCAGGATGGACTTCTGTCTTAACCAAAAGGTAAATACGCTTGATGAGTGTCAACTTATTAGAAAGGATGAATGTTTTACAAATGAAATTTAAAGAAAACAGAACCCAACAAAAATATAGAAGAAAAAAATATATATTTTGGGGGAGCCAGAGATAAATCGGATCTGGAATCAAGAGTGTAAAAAGAGGAAACTGTAGATTGGTGGGGTAGTATACTGGAGGGGAAGATACTTCTGTGGATAGTGACAAGATACTTCTATAAAGGCAGTGACAACTTCCCTCTTATTCAACAGAGAATAGGAAAAACTCTCAGGACAGTCACATTGGATGAGCTTTAACATCTTTTCCAGGAAGAAGAAGAGAGAAGGAGTGGCTGGCCCCTAAGTTCATAGGATCATGTTTATGAGACTAAAGGGATATAAATTTTCCTGGGACATAAACGTAAAATGCATGGAAAGATAATGCTCTCCTCTGTGATCACATATTACAATTGACATTGTCTCTATGAGACATGGTCACTGGTCATCAAGAGGCAGGGAGATACAAGCAAGCTGTTCAAAGGCCTGGGCACTAGGGTAGAGGCATCTGTCTTTCATATTGGTTGAGAATACAAGGAAGCTTTGGAAATATCTATGTGGTGCAAAGCAGATTTGGGTTTTTGAAGTATGGCTCCAAGTGGTAGAAAGAGAATCTTCGGCACAGGGCGAAGTGGTTTTTTTGAAGATAGGAAAATGTGTTGTCTCCAAAAATACCCAAACTAAGCAAACTGCTTAAACGTGGAAGCCAAACAGACAAAAACTAAAAAGCTTTCAGATCGGATCCTGGGCTACAGTGTGATATAGAAGGTAACATATTTTAAACGGGTTGATGAGTATTTTTCAACAAAGAACACAGGAAAGACAGGCAGAAACCATGTATTCATCCTATTGTTCATATGTAACAATTAGCAGACTATGAATAATATAATGAATATATAATTTAACTTTGCCCAAAGAGTGTGATTTGGTGGGTGAGCTAAAAATGATAAGGAATTTGGAAGGAAGTGACATGTCATTTTAGATTTTGTTATGTTTCACAGGAAAAAAAAATTGGATATAGGCATTTATCCTAGAATTTAGGAAAGCAGGCATCAAAATAGAGAAATTGTAGAGATGATCCCATGACTAAATCATTTTAACGGGAAAATAAGCCTATTTTTAAAATTCTGACAAAATAATCACAGATTATTTCAGAGGCACATATAAAAAAACAATATAACATGAAAGGAACATTCTTTTTCCCTTTTTGAAGCTATTGAATCAGAATATAAAAGGACATGTGCCCAAAATGGAAGGCTGAAAACATCGTAGGAGCCAATATAGAAAAGTGCAGTAAGAAGATTGTCAAGGGGGTTAAAGCCTGACTATAGGCTGAAAAACTGCCAAGGACAACAGAAAGCTATTTTAAGCTCTGTTTGTAAAGAAGAACAAAGGGATAGGTACATTGATTGGGGCACACAGCAAAATGTTAACAGATGTCGCAGAGAAAACAGAACTATTCAACTCCTATTTTGATTCTATGGTCTCTAACAAGAAGAATGATCTTCAAACCAGAGAGGGCAGAGCAAATAGTTAAGAGGGAACCGAGGCCCAAGATAAGTCAAGAAACACTAAGGTATTACCTGGTTGCTTTAAACAGGTTCAAGGCTCCAGGCCAGACCAATTATCTCAGGTTACCGAGAGAACCTAAAAAAATGTTCCAGATGTGACGGTGGAAATCCTCCCAATATTTTTTTTAGAATCATGGTCTAATCAGGCCTGACCAGGGATTCACATGGGCTCTAGGAGAAAAAAAAAAAAGCTTTTCATTGGGGAAAAACAGAAAAGTATCCAGAGACAAATCCTCAGGAACTGCTACAACTGATTATCATACACATGAGTTGTTTGTGTTAAGAAGCAGCAATCACTGTCAGTTAGCAGGGGTTTCCTTGAGACCACACCAATCCCTGCCTCCTTCCCTCTCAACCTTCTCTCTCTTTCCCTTGTTTTTGTTTTGAATTTATTTGTTTGTTTTGTGTTGTTGGATGGTGGTGGTGTTATTGTTTTCTTCCTTTCAGTTTCATAGGATGACTAGCCAAACATTTCAGAGGAATGACTCAGTTTCATCAAGACATTTAACACATTATTGAATAACATATCAGTGGACCAAAAAAAGAGGCCTGAGTAATTAGTGTGACTCAAAACCGGTTGAATAAATGTTCCCAAAGAATACATGTTAATTAATTGGGGGCAATCTGGAGAGTTCTCTAGTGATATGTGCCCTTTGGACTTCATTTTACCCTTTTATTCTTTTCTTTTTTTTTTCTTCTTGTTCATAGATTTATTCCAGAACTTTCTATATTCCATGAAAATATATGCTCGTGTATTTGCTTCAATCTGATTTTGCAAATATGTGCTTGTTAGCTACTCTGTATAGATCAGATAGATTCTGGAAAGATGATCTGGGTCAGATCTAATATTCCTTTAAGTAGCTCATAGTTTAATGGGAGAAACAGAGTGAGTAACTGAATAGATGGACAGATGCAATACAGCGTGAGACAGAAAGAAGGACGTTAACACTGATTGTGTCCCAACCTTTTCTTCTATGCACTATACTAAGGGCTTCACATAGTTCATAAAATCCCCCCTGAAAGAGTATGTGATAGTTCTGATTACAATCAGAAAATGATATGAGTCTACTACTTCTCTGATTGGTTTCTGTTTTGGTATGACCAAACTCCTTCCAAGTTCCCCCAGACATTGGCACATGTACCTGAAAGGCATGTGCGCCCATACGCTCAAATCTCTTTGATTTTGTGTATGTCATTCTCTCTGCCTAAAGTTTCTTCTTCAACTGCCTGGAAACCTCAGAAGCTTTATGACAGAATACCCGAGATAATCAATTAAGAGGAAAGGTTTATTTTGGCTCACAATTTCAGAGGCTTCAGTCTGTGATTGTTTGACCCCGTTGGCTATAGGCCTGCAGCAACACAGGATTCATGGTGAGAATGCATGGTGGAGGAAAATACTCACCTCCTAGTGGCCACAGCAGAATAAGAGAGAAAGAGGAAGGAATCAGAGTCCCCATATTCCCTTCAAGGGCATGCCCCCTATGACCTAACTTCCTCCAACTAGGCCCCACCTATGGAAAGTTCCATTACTCCCACTGCACCCTGCACTCAGGACCAATCCTTCAACATAGAAGCCTTGGGGAGGAGGGGCCTGGGGGCATCCAGATCTAAACTATAGTACTACATGTCTCTCCAGCTGGGCTTTACCTTTTCTGGAAAGTTTTCCTGGGATGGCATTCCATCTGCATTAATACTTAGGGCACGCACTGGTTTTTGGACATTGGCCTTTTGCTATGGGGCCTAAGAGTATAGGCTTTGGAATGGTATGGACTGACTTTTGAATTCTGGCTCCATATGTTATGGAATGCTTGATAAAGGCTTTAACTGACTCCTTTGGGCATTGGTCTTATTGACCAATACATACACAGAATACACATTTTATGAACAATATGCTTGGGAGGCAGAGCCAACCTCAGTAAAAGCAAGGCACTAAGCAAGTCAGTGAGACCCTGTCTCTAAATAAAACACAAAATAGGGCTGGGGATGTGGTTCAGTGGTCCAGTGCTCCTGAGTTCAACCCCTGGTACCCCAAAATAAAAGAATGAACAAAATATAAAGTTTTACTTCAAGTTCCCTTGCTACTTTACTTTTTATATATCTTATTATCTGACTTATTCCTAACTTTCAATGTTCTTTTTTCTCTCTACTTCAATTTTTTCCTCTATACATTCAACAGATGTGCTTCATTTTATGCATGAAATGAGTTCTTGTAAAGTTGTGTGAGTTTTTTCCCAGTAAATGAAATATTACATTAAAGATACTAGGGAAGTTCCTTTGTAAAGGAACCTTATGCCAAATTGCTTTGTAAAGCAAATAATGACCCTATAACCAATCTTTCTCTAAATCTAGATTTCCATATATCAGATTTGACTAAAAAAAGATACATCTGTACTTTATTTTTACATCTGACTGCTAGCTGTACTGCAACATAATAGTATGCCAATTTGAAATAACATAATTTTTATACTTTTTCAGTTCTTACAATGCAATCTTAGAAAATGTATTATTTTCCATATACTCCTACATGCTTTCTTTTCCTTGGTGGAACTTTAGAGCTGCCCTCTCCCTCCTTATTTTCAGGAGGTTAGCACTAAACTACAAAGTTAGATAGTTATCTTTTATGGAATAATAATAATGTACTGCAGTTGATGTGAAGTACTTTGTATGCATTTTCACAATTAATTTTTATATCATATCTGAATTCTTGACCCCTTTACAAATTAGAAAACTGAGGCTTAGAGAAATTTAACTTCCACAGATATCCAAACTGGCTCAAATCCATGCCAGTTAATTAAATCCCTAACCTCAACACTATTGAGATATAATTGACAAATTAAAATTGTATATATTTAAGGTATTCAATGGACACTTTGATCTCTCTCTGTGTGTGTATATATATGTAGATAGATAAATATAGTGTGTATGTATATATACACACACGTATATTTATAAATGACTACTACACTAATGCTAATTGTCACATCAATTACCTCACATAGCTATTTGTGTGTGTGTGGTGAGAACACTTAAAATTGACTTTTTCATAGATTTTGTGTCTATAATACAGTATTAGTAATGATAATCATTATGCCATATGGCAGATCTTCAAAACTTATTTATCTTACATAACAGATTCTGTACCTTTTGACCAATGTCCTTTCCTCTCACCATACTCCAGAAGAAGCACTATTCTATTGTCTACTTCTGCAAGTACCAACTCTTTTAGATTCTGAGATCATGCAGTATTTGTCCTTCTGTGCTTGGCTTTATTTCACTTAACACAATGTCCTCCAGTTTCACCCATATTGTCACAATTGACACTATAGCCTTTTTTAAAGCAAAATAATATCCTTTTGTCTTTAATATTACCTTTTCTTTATTCATTCATCTGCCTAAGGATACTTGGGTATTTTCCACTATCTTGGTATAGTGAGTAATTCCACAATGAATAAGGAGTCCAGATATCTCTTAGAGATACTAGTTTTGTTTTCTTTGGATATAAACTCAGAAGCAAGATTATTAGTTTATATGATACTTCTAATTTTAATTTTTAGAAATTTCCTTACTGTTTTCCATAATGGCCATACCAATTTACATTCTCACCCACAATATGCAGGGGTTCCTTTTTCTATACTTCCTTGCCAACATGTGTTTTCTTTTATCTTTTTGATAATAGCTATTCTAATAGGCAGATGATATCTTATTGTGGTATTGATTTGCATTTCTTAATGATTAATGATGCCCAGAACTTTTTTCTTATATTTCAGATGGCTTGTGGGCCATTTGTATTCTTTTGAGAAATGTTCAGACTCTTTGCCCACCTTAATAGGGATATTATTTTATGGCTATTGAGTTGCATTTCTCATATATTTTTCATTTTAATCTCTCATCAGATGTATGGTTCACAAATATTTTCTCCATTCTGCACTACAGCAATTGTTTCATATGCTAAGCAGAAGCATTTTACTAGGATAAAATCCCACTTGTTTATTTTTGTTTTTGATGTCTGTGCTTTAAGGGTCATATCAAAAAATCATTGCCCCAACCAATGTCAAAAATTCCCTTCCCATGCTTTCTTTCAGAAGGTTTGAAGAAGTAGGTCTTACATTTAGGTCTTTAATCTAGTTTGTGTAGACTTTTTACATGGCATTAGACAAGGGTCCAATTTTGTCCTCTGGCACGAGGACATCTGGTTTTCCTAACACTAATTATTGGAGAGCCTGTCCTTTCACAATTGTGTGTTTTTGTCAAATCAGCCTGACTTTTGATCCGTCCATTAACTTCTATTTTGTGTATCCTCTTACTATTGGAATAATGAGCAAGAAGAAAAATTTTGTCCTCACAAGAAGTGACAAAGTTCAGGTGAATGTTGGTGGAAAAGTATATTTTATAAGAATCCCAATAGATTCTAATTTTTCTGCTGTCAGCTGCCTGTGTAGGATTGATACTTGCTCATTTCAGGCCTCAGTTTTTCATCTGTGAAATGTAATTCCTATGGTCTCCTCTGACAAACACATGAAATTCTCCTGGACCACTAGGATGAGACATGGCACCAACTGGATGCCCTGTTTTTATTTTTTTAACATTTTCTTACTAGAAAGTCAAGTTCAGATTAACAGCAGGTGTATCACAAGGAAACCCCTTCCGTGCCTAACTAAAATTTTAACAATTTTAAAGAAGAAAATGGAAAGAAAAATTAATGCTGCCTTTGTGGCTGGTACAGATCAGAATGCTCTCCCAAGGCAGCTTTGTTCCAAAACCAAAGATCTTTTACCAGTGAGGGGGAAAAAAATGAGTATTACAGCTATCATCTAAGATCTAAGAGGGAAGATTCAGATCTTCACTGATTTGACCAGATCACTGGTTTTTAAAAAGCATGAAGAATTTCATAGATGAAAGTCAGGATCCTCCTTCTTCCCGTTAACCAAGTCAGAGCCAACGCCTACTTTACACCCAGAACTTCAGCACATCATCCTCCAGCTTGGCCATTCACCAGAAGGAAACCAAGCTTCTGATAGCCTCTCTTCTCCCTCTTTTCTTTTACCATCAAGGTGACTTATAAACAGCTGCAATAAAAATGATTTTTTTTTCATAAGTGTCTTCTCAATAATGTCTCTGAAAAAGCAAGAGAGGCTAAAAGATACATGACATTCATGGATTTTGGCCCTGAAGCCACAAAATGCACACTAGCAATTTCTTCATTTGACCAAAATGAATGGTCATCACAAAAACAAATGTAACTTTGGTATCCCTGATTTGGCTGAGACAGCTTAAGGGCTCAAACTTAATAGACTTTTTCTGACCGATTAGGATCTCGGTGCAGGCTGCATCATCCTGTCAGAGCCGATAGCCACGTCCAAACCACAGGCACAGAGCTGCCCTTGATCCATGACCTTAGCAGACAAAGTAATGGGCTACTGAATATCATAAGACTCCCAAGGAAGGAACTTCGAAGACGGTGTTCATTTTGCTCGGTGCTCTTTTACAGAAGACAATTAAACATAAAAAATAGGTTGGTGCTTAAATAAAATGCCTAACAGTAAAAGCACGTTTCTATATTCCAAAGGCCCAAGAAAAGCTGTGCCTAAGAAGGGATTAACTACTATCAGATGATATTACGACTGGATTAATGATGTTCCACATTCACTGTATTTATAAAAAGAGCAGGGAAAAAGAATCGGAATCTTTTAAGGAGCAGATAAGTGATTTCTGTAAACCTTAAAAGCCAAAAGAAAAGTCATTTTTAAAAAGATGGTGGCTATAATAGTATATTTATTTATAAATCCTTAATTGGGATATTTTCTCCCTTAAAAATAGCCCTTCATTTCAAGCAAATTGCCATTAACTTAGTATGTGGACCATGAGGGGTGTGTGTGTGTGTGTGTGTGTAAGAGAGAGAAAGAGGGAGAAAAGGGGGAGGGGAGTCTCTTATATCAGTGCTTTATATTCTACCAAGTATTTTAAACCATTCTTATTTTAGACAATTGTTTTTGTAATAGATATACTAAAGGTGATCATTTTATTTTATTGCTAGTCATTGCTGACTGAAATATTTTGCCAGATGAAAGTAATTACCATGACTATATTACTTTCCTAACCTGTTCTGCATTTGGATCCTAAGAACTCATAGTATGAAATTCTGTCACCCTTTTTTTTTAAATGTCATATGCTGCTATGCTCTGACCTTATATAAAGACATACAACAGTTGTGTGGTTCTCTTTTTTTTTTCCTTCTCCTTTTTTTTATTGTGTATATTTTTACATTCCCAGAGGTTGCAGGAACATTCTGACCTTGTGTGGAAATATAAAGAAAAGAAACACTGAACAACGTAAGAAGTATCATATCAACGTAACATAAGTATCATATGCAAGAAAATGCAACAAATCATTTTAGGTTAATAATACTAAATAAAATCAATCTATATCATATCCATGAAAGGAAGAAACAACAGAAAGAAGGATGTAGAGATAGAAGAAGAAAAAGGGAAAGAAAGCAAAGGAGATGGGGGGGAGGAGAGAGGGAAAGGGAGAGAGAAGAATAAAATATTAAGAAGAATCAACAAAGTAGAACTGATATCAAGAACTCACTTTCAAGCCTGGCATGGTGGTGCACACCTGTAATCCCAACAATGCGGGAGGCTGAGGCAGGAGAATTGCAAGTTCAAGGTCAGTTTCAGCAACTAAGCAGGGCCGTAAGCAATTTAGTGAGATTCTGTATCAGAATAAAAAAATAAATAAAAGGGCTGGGATCTGGCTCAGTGGTAAAATGCTTCTGGGTTCAAACCCCAGTACCTAATAATAATAATAATAATAATAATAATAATAATAATAATAGAAAGAAAGAAAGAAAAGAAAAGAAAATCAATTCTTGGCCAAAATTATATAGTGCTATATGGTTAATATTTTCGTATTTGAAACCAGGTGTTACCTATCTCCTATCCTCTAGAATTCACTCACACAGACAAAACTCACTGCATTTGGAACTTTTATTTGGACAACATTCCTGACAAAAATATTGTCTATTAGCTTTCTGTTCTGACCAACCAGTTACTCATCTGGCAAATTAAAAAAAAAAAAATTACCATCTGGCAAATTCTATCAGTGGCTTCATGTCTTAGAGTTGCAAATAGACAGAACAGCAGTATTTGATCCGGAAGCACAAGTACATCAGCAGGGCATGTGAAGTGATGGTCATTAGAGAGAAGCCCTTGCTTCCTTGATCTTGCTTCCCACTTGCAATATCCCCATCCTCCCCTGACACCTGCTGTACCATGATCCTATTGGGCGTCCACGAGTTTCTCTTGAGAAAGTCATCCAGTTCTCCATAGGGACTTGGTGTTGATCCCAAAAAAAGGCAAGAGACAGCACATGTCAGGTGCTCAGTTTAGAGAAAAATTGTGCTTTCAATGGCACAGACTGGACATTTGTGGCCCTGACTTGAGCTTTTAAGGCCTGAACAGGAAAAGTTCTCATCTCTCAGGAGAGAGAGGTTGCCAAAATTTTTGTAGAATATAATCCCACCTGAGAATGGAAGTATTTTTTATTTAATTCATTTACTTGCAAATGTTACTTAATTGAAAGCATAGACCATATTATCCTTTTTGAGGACCACATTCCTCAAAAAATATGAGCCTATTGGAATCTTGCCAATGCTACTGTGAAAAATTATAAAGGCTGCATTTGCTGCTGGGTAAAAGGAAAATCTTAATCCCCAAAGCAATGGACACTTCAGTCTGTTCATTCTGAAAGTCATCAACACACATGAAAGTTATGCTCCCTGTGCCGGTTTAAATAAGAGAGGTCCTCCAAATGCTCATGTGGGAAACAATGCAAGAGGGTTCAGAGGTGAAATGATTGGGTTATGAGAGCCTTAACCTAATCAGAATATTAATCTGATGATAGGGATTAACTGGGTGGTAACTGTAGGCAGGTAGGGTGTTGGCTGGAGGAGGTGGGTCATTATTGCTTTTGAGAATTATATTGTGCCCTTGTTGAGCATATTAGTCTCTCTCTCCCTCCCTCCCTTCCCTCCCTCCTTCCCTCCTTCTCCCTCTCTGCTTTCCTGAGCCACTTTACTCCATCATATTCTTCCACCATGGTGTTCTGCCTCAGGCCCAGAGCAAGGAAGTCACCTGTCGACAGTAAGACCTCTCAAACCACGAGTGCTAAATAAACTTTTCCTCCTTTAAAATTGTTCTTGTCAGGTCTTTTGGTCACAGAGATGACTAAAATACGCACACGGTCCAAACCGCATGCTGGCAATTGGTGGCCAGTAATAAGTAGAATACACAATAAGAATATGTACTAAAATATCTGCTTTGTGTAATGCAGAACTGGTGTTTCAGGAGATTAACAATTATGATCAATAGCCAGTCCTCTTCTGATTCTATAATACTCCACACAATCTTTTTATCTTTTTTACACACACACACACACACACAATATATATATATAGTTGCAGATGGACACAATATCTTTATTTTTATTTATTTATTTTTCTGTGGTGCTGAGGATCAAACCTAGGGCCTCACGCGTGCAAGGCAAGCGCTTTACCACTGAACTACAACCCTAGCCCTGGAAGACATTTTTTGAACCCCAGTGTTGTAAGAAATGATGTTTAGCAGGTAATTTTCTCACAAGGCACCAAATCTGGTTACCCTGACAGCTATACTAGCTCCTGCTAGTTGCACGACTCTGCACAAATGCAGCCAGAACCGTCTATTAATTTTTGTTGTTATGAGGGATCAGGTTGTAGACTAGAGGTGGGGACCCAGTCAGAGTAAGTAGCTGTTGGAGTGCACAGAGCCTGTGAAGGATGTGACAAGAGGAGAGCCAGGTCTCAGGCTGAGTCTGGGGTGTGCCTCTCCATGCAGGCAGGAAGGAGAAGGGGGAACATGAGGCAGAAGTGGGCAGCAAATCAGGAGCGTAGTGTCTCAGAGACACCAAGGGTCACCCTAAGGCTCCAATGTGCTGGCTGGGAACATTGGAGGTGCTGTAGACAGGTCAGAGGTCTGGCGTGGGAAGTGATCACCAGCCACAGGGAACCGATGCAAGGTCCATTTCAGCAATGTGGTAGACAGATGCATGAGTTCAAGGAGCCCAAGGATATAATGAATGTGAGGGTGTAGGAGGAATATATCTAGTGCCTGTTTGAGATGTTGGGAAGTGACAAGAAAATAGTAGAGGTTTTCCAGAAGAGCCAGCAGCAAATTATTTGCACAGGAAAGCATTAAAAATCTATTTCTAGCCAGTATGGGCTGAATTGAAAGTAAAAGAAATAATTGCAAAACTAAACATAAACAATTTTTAATATTTTATAAATCAAAATATTATGTTATGCATATGATGGGCAATTCAGTGAAACAAAGCATCATTATGATTCACCTTCTTAGCCAGTGCATTTTAAGTTTACTTGTTCCTTCAAGTCCTCTGAGGTAGGTCTCACTGTTATTCCTGTTATACCAATGAAGGTAGCTAATATTCCCTGGGTACAAT
The DNA here is from genome assembly GCF_021218885.2 of Marmota monax. Classification (NCBI taxonomy): domain Eukaryota; kingdom Metazoa; phylum Chordata; class Mammalia; order Rodentia; family Sciuridae; genus Marmota; species Marmota monax. Next base: position 9,126,098 of record NW_026692194.1, read on the forward strand.
TAGTTAGTGGTGGAGATGAGGATTGTGTTTTTTTCTTTTTTCTTTTTGGTACCAAGGATTGAACTCAGGAGCACTTGGCCACTGAGCCACACCCCCAGCCCTATTTTGTATTTTATTTAGAGTCAGGGTCCCACTGAGTTGCTTAGCACCTCGCTTTTGCTGAGGCTGGCTTTGAACTCGCAATCCTCATGCGTCACCCTCCTGAGCCGCTGGGATTACAGGCGTGCACCAATGCACCCAGATATGGGTACTCACACTCAACCCATATGCATACTCAACCTCTCCTTTCTTTCTGTATTGAGTTAACTCTTCACCAGAAGAGACCCCAGAACTTAAATTTGTACAATACTTTGGATAAAAACAGAATTTCAAAAATGTAAGCAGATCTTCCTGTACATGCATCTTACAAGTATATACATCAGCTTTATCTGAAAGATATTTAAAAAAAAAACACCATTAAACTCAGAATTATTCTCTATTCCAACAATTACACCTACAGAAGTCATACCATTCTCCTGTCTATCCAATGCCAAAGACGTCCAGAAGAATACCCAGTGCCTACTCCAGTAGTGTCTATGGAGCAGATCTAAAAACACTTTGCAAAAATATCACTCTCCTTATATATCTTAAGACTGACATATTCACGACAGGTCTGCTAGAATAATCATATCTACTTTCTTTTGTACCAAAAAAAAATCTAAAGTAAGATTTTTTATAAAGGATAATTAGCCAAGCTAATATAGTAATAAGTGGAATACACAATAAGAATATGTACTAAAATATCTGCTTTGTGTAATGCAGAACTGGTGTTTCAGGAGATTAACAATTATGATCGCCAGTCCTCTTCTGATTCTATAATACTCCACACAATCTTTTTTAAATTACTTTATTAACCTTTCCTCCTAGCACAGAAGTGCCCGATTATAGATAATATTTCAAAATCATCTGAGGTGTAAGTGTGTTTGATTTGCTCGGTAATTATTTGTCTACTTTATTACATTGGCCAAGCACACAAGCTCCTTGACCAGCTTTATTTCAAGTCCAGTTAAGAACAGGGTCATATCATTTTGTGGATCATTCCCTTTGGGCCCCCAACGTACATGAAATTTTCATATTGGAGATGGGGATGGTGCATGGCAACATAGTACATTTTAAACATGGAGAAATCATTTGCTGCCCTGTCATTAGAGGTTTAAGGCCCTGAGCTTAATGGAAAGAATGTTGTTCACAAGTGAGAGGAAGGTGTTTATTCTCTGCATGACTGGGACACAGGGCATTTAAGTCTGAGCATGCAAATGTCCCTCGATAAAGTCTAAAAGCATATCACTCCTACCCTTTTGGTGGCCTTATGCAGGGTCTTTATAATCTTTCCCTTGTCATTCATACCACTCAGGATAATACTTATATTTTGATCTGAATCATGAATGCATTTTGGCATGTATGTTGTCACGCACAGGCAGAATGGGATGGGGAAGGGGCAAGAGGAAGAGCAATCACAAACACTGTCCTTCTAACAGAGATCTGGAGAAAAGAAGTAACCACTGAAAACTCACAGGGGGTTTAGCAGAGGGGAAGTCTGCCTGTTACAACTTTACAACTCAGTGGCAAATGAAACGGATCCTAACCTGTTGTTAAAGAGAAAATGTAATGAGATAAAACAGGGAGCAGGGCTCACCATGGAGGATCACCATCAGGATAAAAACACAAAGCCAGGGGACTCTGTTTATTGTCCACCATCAACAAATCCTGAAATTTCCATATGTAGCAGGATTCTGAGACTCTGTTAGTAATACAGGATACAGCTGGTCAGCTCAGTCACCCATGGAATTACAGTGTAGGGTATGGATGCCAGTATTTGAGACCCAAACCGAGCATAAAAAACACAAAGTAAAATTCAGTGTCAGCACAAAGTTGACAGCAAATGATTATAACAGCTTCGAAGCTTGAAAAAGAGTGTAAATAACTAGGATCCCCTGCGGGCTCACTCAGCCTGCATACATAACAACCGTGATGGACAGTCTCTGTGGTACAGTCGGAAGGAGGCCCTGGGAAGATGCAAAAATTCCGCCAGCAAAGAGCCTTAACTGTCACCTTCCTGACTAAATCAGCTACTTTCATATGAGGAGAGGAACAGTGCAAGGGGTACGCCTTTGGAAGGCCAATTGCCCTTTGGCTCAGAAGAGGGAATGTTAATTATCGGCTCCTCTGTGGTTATCAAGGCTCAGCAACCCCACCAGCTTCTGCACTTTGTGAACACTCCTCGATCTGATCTTTAATCCTTGGCACTTTTAGTCCACAAAAGATTGTTATTCAGCACGATTCTGCTCATCTAGAGAACGTAAAACTAAAAGCAAAAAAGAACAGTTCCTTGTCCCCAACAAAACTGATAAGTGAGAGGAGTGCTTGGAATAGAATTTAATTTTCTTTTCTTTCTATATGCCTATACACACAAATGTGCACATATTCGTACCTGCATCCAACAGGGAGTGGTTTTCATGTACTGAAAAAAAAAATGACAGGTGCATCATGGTCGTAGCCTCCAACTTGGTGTGACAGACATCAGCTTTGAGGATGCAGTATGGAGTCTTGTCATCACTTGTGCTTACAAACCCAAAGGAGAAAAGAAAGCAGCCAGGCCTTTTGCACACACACCTAGCTAACATGCCACAGGTTTGCAATTCATTTACAAGATAATTAATCAATTAGCAAATGATCCCTTTCCCCACTGTTATTTATGCTGCATAAGAATTGCATCTCCAAATGAAAAGGCAGACCACTTGTATTGAAACTTTGCCCTTCAAACACATTGGTCTTATTTATCTGAATTGAGCAGATGCTTTGCAATGCCAGCCCATTGTAACTGGACTGTTTGCTATTAGAACCTGAGTAAGATTTAAGCTAAACAGAAGAGCATAAATATGACATCCTATAGACATTCATGATGATCAACTGTGCTGTATCATCGCCAGCCATTGCTACTTATTCATACAGGAAAAGAGGGAGCAAATACACTTGACATTGCTAAAAGGGGAACTATAGTCCCTGGAAGGACAGGTGAAGATGGGACTTACACAGTTATTGGCCCTAGAGTACAACTCCACAGTCTTAAAATGCAATTAATATATATGTCCTGCTTACAGGCTTCTTTCAGAGCTCCATTTTATACCTGACACCTTTTTGAAAAGCAAAAATATTAGGCAGCTTTTGCTTGGGGACCAGGGTATTTATCAGGTCTACCAGATAACTATCACTGAGAGAAAGGTCTGATAATGATGCAAATCCCACCAGATCCTACATCAATCTAAGACTTGGTCAAGAGAAATCATGACTATTTAACCCCTTCACCTCTCAAGACCTAGGCACCTCCTCCTCCAAGAAAAAAAAAAAAGAACTAAATAAAAAGTAAACTACATGATTACATGATTATTTGTTAATTCTTTGCACAACTATCATATTTCAAATTTCTGCATCCACTGCCGCCAGGTGGTATAACAGAAAACATCTACTCTAGCTATGGCAGGGAGATCTACCAGTGTTTTAGAAGCCAAGAGGAAGGTCTTCAGAATCAGCTAACATTTTAGCGGTCAAATGAATGAACAGAAAGTCTATTTCTGTGGTTGTTTTTAAGTCAATAATTATGTGTTAAATTACTCTTTTGTGTATAGAACAAAAGCATTTTTTGGTCCATTTTTGCAGGTGAAAAAAACAGGTCAGCTATATAACGCGGAACCCCAGGTGTGCACATGGCAGAAAAATCCTGCCATCTATTGCTTCTGTTAGGGACTTCGGGGATGGGCTCAGAGCTCTATGTGGTCACTTAGCAGGGATTTAATAATAAAACAGCTACAAGGAAGACTTTCCCCAACCCTTCACTCTTTTGATAAAGAAGTTAAGGACAAAAAGCATTTAAATGTTTAAAAAAACCTGTGAAGCATAGTAAATAAGCACATTAGAGGAAGATCATTTTAATATGAATGGATACCCTTAAAAACAAACAAACACTAAACCTTTTTTTTTTTCTTAAAAAAACATTTGTGGCCACATGTGTAGAGAAGCCAACTCTACTTGTTAGCTGTGGTGAGCAAAGCTGGATTTGTTCACACACAGGAATAAAAAGCACAACAGTGAATCTTAAAGGCATTATTTCTTAGCAAAATTAGCATAACCCAGCACATCAGAGTATTAAAATTTAAAAAGGATTTCAAACTGTCCTAGTATCATCAGCAGAGCCATGTCACAGATTTTTTTATTGGTTCGGCAGTCTAGGTGTAATTGTATCAATATTTTAATGCTTGATGCATATTGCCCATGATACATTGCTTGCATAAATAAAAAGCACCAATATTCAATTGCCAATGAAATAATCACACACTCTAGATCTTTATTATATCATGCATTATTTAATTACAATAATCAGAGTCCTTTTGAAGGTAAAGCAAGATTAAAAAGGTTTTGTTTTATTGGGTCTATATATTTGATTTAAACTTTACATGTTAGCTTTACATTAAGAATTTATAAGGCATCAGTTCAAATGGTGCTATTATAAGAGTTTATTTCTTTTATAATTAGTACAGTACTCTTAAAGTACTCTGACTACGAGAGATAATATTTCAGTATTTTAATGAGCTTTTTAAGTGTAATTGATGTAACAATCATTGAATTACACATTTCTACCTGAAGAATAATGAAGGAAACATTTTAATGAGAAATTTAATCATTATTAGCAAATGATCTACTAAACTGCCATTTGCTGACATTTAAAAGCTTAATAGCAGAAAACTGTATTTTCCTAAATCTGCATCAACATCGATGGCGATTACTTCTCTGTTACTCTGATTTCCCAGGTTAACTTTCTACCATCACTAATTTATTTATAAATTTGAGGAAACTTTCTTTAACCCACAGTTGTCAGTTCCTTCCAGAAAGTGTGGGGCTTGACACTTAGAGGGATAATTTAAATAAATTAGCCCCTTTTCCAGCCTTCAGCAGTTTTCAGCATAAAAGGACTCTTTCTTGTGAGTATTCATGCTTGCATCAGCTTGATTTTGATGAATGCCCTGTGAATTCCCTGATAGTACCTCAGACAGAGAGATCTCAGACTGATGTCAACAAGGGTTTTTAAAGCTCCCTCATTTTAAGCACGAATCAGCCTTCAGAGCTGATAGTCATGGAAGAGGAGTCTACCATGCAGCTGTGTCAACCTCTGGGATGGAGTTTTACTGAAAGATTTAGATGAACCTCCAGGCCAGGAGGAGAAAGCTTAGAATGGATTCATAGTAGTGAAGACCAAAACAATGTGAGGGTTTATAAAGAACCATGAGATGACAATCCTATGTAGGCAGGATTTACATAACCTGTTACAGGTCAGGAGAGTTGCAAGGCAAGCTCAGTCTTCCAGCTGAAGTACTGGGCAGTGCCAAGTTCAAGTCAGTATGCAGTTGGCACACACATGACACCTGGAGCATGGGTCGACACAGAGGACCTTGCCTTCATTGTCCACCACCGGTTAGACAACCTAACACACTGTTTCTGCAAGGATCAGTCATTTCCAGAATCCATAAGTGGAAAAGCCAGTTCACTGAGTCCCTGCTATGACGTGACAGGACAGAAAGGAGTTGGGAAAGGAACACACATACACCCAACACACAGTGGGATCTTTCCATTTTTTTTTTTAGCATGTGAATTTTGATTTGGAGTCATAGTGTAAGTGGGCACGAAGGGAGGAATTATAAAATGCCAGCATGTGATGGTATTTTACACCAGCCTCCTGATGATGCACTAAAGTCCCTTTTGGTCCAGAGAGGCTGGGTTGGGGCCGTCTACCAATGCTTTCCATCTCAGAATTTTCACAGCCCTTTCTGTTCTGTCTCTCTTAAAGATCTTGCCCTTCCTTCTTTTGTATATTACCAAAATGAATTTCAGAACTAAAAAAAAAAAAAAAAAAAAAAAAAAAACCAAGTTTTTTTTTTTTTTTTACCTTCATATGTGAGGGAGCTAGATTATATCACTGATGTGACAGCATATAGCCAGCAGCTTGATGATAACTCTAGTCCTGATAGATTGTGCTAGACCCTACGCCTAGGTATCTGACACTGGTATTCCTACTGCATGTGAATGAGCAGGTGATCATAATATTAATAAATGACATCCAAGGGCGAACACTCAAGCAAATATAGACAGAACATCTTTTAGTGAAAGGCAGAGCTGAGAAATGATAGCTCAGCGTTTTTATTTTTTGGTTTGTGTGGTGATGATGTGACTTGTGAATGTTGATATTGTTGGGTATAGAAGATGACAATTGCCAAATCTAAAAAAACAAAACAAAAACAAAAAACCAAGGCTGTCATATGTTGGGCTATATTTTAAAGTTTGTGCATCAATCACTTATGATCCACCAGTGAAAAGTAAAATTGCAGTGAACCACAAATTAAGTGGACCTCTTCTTCTAATTATAACATAATAGTTACCTATGAAAATGGCCTGTGTTATCTCTCCAAAGGACATTGGATGGTGCTGACATTTATTTATTTCATTGCAAGCACTTTTAAAATTTGGACATTGTCTATTTATGATCACAATATGTGTTCATAGAGATGCAGGATATATTTTAACAATTTTCAAATGATAATTTACATTTAAGTAAATTAACAATAATATTAGTATAGTTCTATTCAGTTCCAGTATAACATACTGAGATACCCTGAAGTACTACATGTGAGCCACCAAATTTTTATTGATATACAAATTTTTTTATTTTCTTATAAAGAATTATAGTGAAATCTGCCCAATGGAGCACTTCAACTAGTCTCAGGATAAGAAGAGAAGTACAATTTTTCTCCAAGATAAATTTTGAATTATTATTATTATGTGCAGCACTAAGTCAATGCAAAATAAAAATGGAGTGTTTTCTAAAACATGGAAGAACTTTACCTCCCAGAACATAAAGGAGTGAGCCCAGGAAAATAAACCACTCCACTCAAACGGCAATACAGTGACAAAGGGTGACCCTGTGAATTGTATGATAGTTGTAGATGTGATTTAATTCCTTTAAGACTGCCATGAAATATTGTGGTATTAAAAATGTACCCGTAATGCAAGCAGGGCTTATTGATGGAAAGAGGAGAAAACTAGAACAAGAATTAGTTCAAATGAAAGGTACTATTTGCACAAAGCATCAATATTCTTGTAAATATTTAATGATTCGCTTTTCTCTAATCACCTTGGTTTTGTCCAGTGTGTTGGAATTCCAAAGACTAACTCATCCAGTTAGCAAATCAGATATAAACCAATACTACTTTTAAAAATACACTTCTAAAAGGATATATCTAAAGGTTATGGGAACATGAGAAGAAAACCTTCCAGAAGGTTAACAATGGTTTAGCTTCGGGGCAGCGTCATGTTGCTGCCAACAAAGATGGTCAGAGCAAGTTCTCCCAATAGCTGCCAGGCCCTGATCCCAATTCAGGAGGTGCCACCAATTACATGAAAGCTTATAAAGAAGATCAGAAAGCACATTCAATGGAGGGTGCTTCTCCTTCTTTTGCTATTATTCCAGGAAATATTTTTTCCTGAAAAAAAATATATGAAAGCACCCTATGCAATCCTGGGTAAGTCTCAGTCCAATTAAAGTTTTGTCTTTATGGGTGCATCATTTCAGCTTTGATAAGATATTTGAGATAAGCATGAGTGGGAATGCGCGCGCGCGCGCACACACACACGCACACACACACACACACACACACACACCTTTTCCTATATTGACAAGCCTCAAAATTCTAAGGGAACAACCGATGCCCTGAGCACTCCTCTCTAATGAAGTGTTCAGTTGTCCCTCCTATATGTGGCTGCACTGTTTCACTGCCACATGAAATTTGTTGTTAGTTAATCATTTCCAAGGGAATGCATGGTTAAGATATTTGTTTGAAGAGTAGCAGGACTTCCATTTGAGCCAAAATGTGTTCATCAGAGAATTTGGACATATTTTGGAATGTCTCAAGCACTAGTGGCACAAATTTCTTTTTAATATATTTACATGAAGAGCCAAGGTATACCTGAGGTGTGGGGAAGGACCTATGGAAAAGTCAGTTAAAGCAGAGATGCTAAGGAATGATATGGACTCTAGTCCCCTTGTGGCCAATTTATCTTACATGGACTCTAGTCATGCAGTCATTTTTTTAATTATTCTTTTTTTTTTTTGGTAGTTAAGTGACTAAATTCTGTTCTCTCCTATTCATTCTCCACATATCAATTCAAATGTTACATCCTGTGTATCCTAGGGTACATTGACTACAACTAGTAAAAAGGCAAAGACAAAGAATGGTTTCACAAAGTTTCATGAAGCTATTCAAGATCCAAGAGGTCAGCAGCAAGGGCAAGTACAGCCAGGGTCCTCATCCTGAATAACTCCCTACCCTCTTGTCAGGAGGGCATGGAGAATGTTGGTTAGGGATTGTTTGGTGACAACTGTCGGGAGCATACCTTCAAGAGGTGAGGCCACCTGCATCGATGCACTTGATTAATACAGTGGGACCCCTACATCAGACATGGGGAAGATACATGCCTTTGCTAGTGGGCATGAGAACTGTTACCTCTGTAGGAGGCAGCTAGAGACATACTCATGGGAAACAGCAGCAGAGGAGAGGAAAACAAAGACATCTTATTGTAAGATGGCTGGTTCAGGAAGCAGAAAGCAAGTTGCTCTCTAGAAATTCCCAGCACTAGACATATAATAAAGCCTGAAGAGATCATAAAGCACATAGGAAAGGAATTCTGGAAAACAGACTTTGATGATTATTGCTGTAGTGTGACCTTCCTCTGGATAGTCGAAGCCCACTAGGCCTGAGTTACATAAGTCGAGAAGAGCAGCACGATTGGAAAAGTGTGGACAGCCCTGAAGTGGAAACATTAATTTTGAGCTAAAAATAAAAGAGATTTTTTTCCCTTTCTCAAACCTGACATCCCTTTCAATGATAACATCCCAACTCCTTTCAAAACACGGCGTGAGGACTTAATGCTGTCTTTTGTAATTGCTGAAACTTTTATTAAAAATGTTTGGTTCTAGGCTCTTCAGATCAGTCATACAAAATTGAGTGACACATTTAAAAGGCAAATGATCCTGTGAAATGTCAGGCCCAGGAACAATTTTGGAGCTGTGGTTAGTAAAAACCTGACAAAAGTAAGTACTGTGTACAAGCAGTCAAACTTCTCAAAGTTTTGAGACCTCAAAACTTTGTACACACTTTTTGTAACTGCAGAATTAGGTTTTTAATCTCTCAGATCAGAAGCATGAGTCTGCTAAGAAAAATCTATGTCCATTTTTATGCTGTGACTTTTTATTATAAGAGCCTAGTATGGAGGTGGTCCTAGATCAGCTTTAGCTACAGTAAGCACCACAGAATTTCCCTGGCATTGCTGAGTGGGTTAGAACTATCAGGACAGGCTCTTTGGAAGCTTTCTTGCACACCTCATTTCTGCAGGGGCTACCAACTGCAAATAGACAAGGATCTCTGAGGTTGAGAAAGTTTCTGATCTATCAGAGATGATCAAAACAGAAAGCTTAGACTTTGGGTCCAACATCTTTGTCCTTGACAGGAAGGTCTTAAGTGAGCAACAAGAATGTTAACTTGAATTTGCTTTTTACCAAATGGGGTAAAAGTGAACACATTAAACCTATGCCTTGAAAAAATAAAAAGACCAGACAATAAAAACAGTTTTTGAGACACTAGATACCAGGCAACCAAGGACAGAAGTCTTGAAGGAAAAGGAAATAAATGGGGAGAACTCTACAATGGCCATAATGTATACTTTGGGAGCGTTTCTAGGCTGTGATACAGGGAAGGTAAGCCAGCAGAGTCCAGCCAAATCCTCAGATGAAAAGAAAGAGTTGGGGTTATAGAGAGACAAAGGCAGCTAAAGTTTTCAAGAGAGTACCAGAGAAGGGAGGGCTGCCCAGAGAAGGCACCCTGGAGATCCACAGAGCACTTACCAGAAAAAGCCTGTGATGAAACTGACTGAGGACTGGGAAAGAGACAGCCAAAGGGTTAGAGAAAACACTGCTAGTTGCCCATACAGGGTTGGTGGTGGGGGATGGGGTGGGTGTGGGGGGGTGATCATTTCCACCAGCAAAGCTAGATTAATTCACAGGGTAGTATGAAGCATACAAAGAAGTTTCTTGCCTCTGTGGTAAGAAATAACTAGCACTACAAGAAACCCTTAATCACTTAAAAATCTTAAAAATAAAACCCTCTGAAATTCAACTTTCAAGTTAACTTAGTCACCAGAACAAATGAAAAAAAAAATTTTTGGAAATATAAAAATAATCAGCACCCAACAGGTAAAATCTCAATGCCAGAGATTCCCAAACATGTCAAGAATCAGGAGGAAACAACTAGTGAGCTGAAAAATCATTAATCAAAACCAATCCAAAGTAGACATAGATGTTAGGACTAGAAAACAAGGATTTGGGGGCTGGGGTTGGGGCTCAGTGGTAGAGCACCTGCCCAGCATGTGTGAGGCACTGGGCTGGGTTCTCAGCACTGCATATAAATAAATAAAATAAAGGTCCACTGACAACTAAAAAATATTAAAAAATAAAAGAAAACAAGGATATTAAAACAGTCATTGTAACTATTCTACATTTCAGACAAGTAAAAAAGAGACATAAATGATGAAATAAAGATCAAAATCAAACTTCTAGAGATGGAAACTAACTTGGCTGGGATTAACAACATTTTAGTCACTGTAGAAAAAAAGATCAGTGAATTTGAAGACATAGAATTAAAGACCATTGAAAATGAACAAAAGAAAAGAAATAAGGTATCAGTAAGCACAAGAACAATGTCAGGTTTCCTAAAACAAATGTAATTGGGATCCTATAGGCAGAGGGCAAAGGTAGGGCAAATATTGAAGAAAAAATGGTTGAAACTTTAGACTTGATAAAAACTACAAACCACGAATCCAAGAATCTCAAAAGAACTGAGTACAAGATTATGAAGAAAATCACTTCAAGTTGTATCATAACCAAATTGCTCTAAACAAGTGGCAAAAAGAAAAAAAAGGGCCATAATAAATACAGAGGAATATAGTCAGGAATTATAGCAGATATCCCCTCAGAAACAGTACAAAGGAGAAACCAGTACAGCAACTTCTTTAGCTTACTAAAAGGAAAAATAAAAAACAAAAATGCTAATCTAGAAAATATATTTCAAAAATGAAGGTGAAATTAAAAAAGCTTTTTTAGCTGTATAAAAGGCAAATAGGCCTTCATGGAAATGTTAAAGAAAACCCTTTAAGAGAAAGGAACGTTAAACCAGGTGGACAGCAGATGGAATGAAGAACATTGGCAATTGATAACAATTGGAGTACTATCCAAGACATTTTTTGTTATTATTGAAGTTTCTTTAAAGAATAACGAATTGCTTCAACAAAATAATAACACTATGAGTTTTATAACATACATTAATAAGAAGAAACATGGATGATAAAGTTGCATCAAGACTGGGAGGGGACACTAATATGAGGTTCTTATACTTTACACGACAAGGAATAGTCATGTTTTATATAGAATGTGGTATGTTAGGGTGTATATCATCAGCCCTAAAAACGAAAGAGTTATAGTTAATAAGACAATAAGATATGAAAATGAAAACATAAATAGTTAATCTGGAAGACATCGAAGAGTAGAGGCAAAAGAAATAAAGAACATAAGAAACTAATAAAAAGCTAATGAAAAGAGGATAGACAACTTTATATACAGTAATTACTGCATTAAATAAAGTAGTTTAAGTATTCTAATAAAAAGGCAAAGATGATCAGATTTGTTTTTTTCTTTAAAGAATGGTCTATGTATTTACAAGAAACATTCAAAATATAAAGAAACTCTTAAAAAGGATGGGAAAAGGGGCTGGGGTTGTGGCTTAGTGGTAGAATGCTCACCTAGCATGTGCGAGGTGCTGGGTTCGATTCTCAGTACCACATTAAAAATAAATAAATTAAATAAAGGTATATATATGCCATTCTTTATAACATATGTACATATGTTATAAAGAAAGGATGGGAAAAGATTTCCGATTCTAATATTAATCAAAAGTTAGCTAGAGTGACTATATTGATATCAGACAAAGTAGATGCTATTGGTAAAGAATACTAGCAGAGAAAAAGAAGATTAAATCATAATGGTAGAAGGATCAGCCCAAGAAGACAAGAAATATTCCAAATGTTTATAGACCTATAAAAGAATTTCAAAACATGTGAAGCAAAACTGAGGATTACTTAGAGAAATAAGCAAATGTGTAAGTAAAATCTAGGATTTCAACATTCCTTTCTCAATAATTGGTAAAAGAAAAAAAATCAGTGGGACATAGAGACTATGAGGGGGAGGTAGGATGGGGAGAGAAGTGAAGGAAAAAGATGTCCTACAAATATTAGAATACATATTCTTTCCAAATATGTACCAGACACCAAGATAGACCAGATTCTAGATCACAAAATATGTCTCCATAAATTTAAAAGAATTTAAGCCTTAAAAACATAGTTTTTAGCTATAAGAAAATTAAGTAAAAAATAAAAGCAAAAAAATTCATGAAAATTTCAAACTATTTAGAAATTTTAACATATTTTTAAATAAATCATATGTTAATGAAGAAACCAAAAGAGAAACTAGAAAGTAACTTAAACTGTATGAAAAGGAAAAACACAGTATATCAAAATTTGTGGAATTCACTGGGCACAGTGGCTCATACCAGTAATCCTAATGACTAGGAGGCTGAGATACGAGGACCTCAACTTCAAAGCAAGCATCAGCAATTTAGTGAGGCCTTAAGCAACTTAGTGAGACTCCATCTCAAAAAAAGGCAGGGGGGAGCTGGGACTGTGGATCAGTGGTAAAGTGTCCCTGGTTTTATTCCCTGGTGCCAAAAAAGAAAAAGAAAAAAACTGGGGAATTCAGTTAAGCGGTACTTGAGAAAAGAGCATTTATAATAAAAATGCCTATATTAGAAAAGGAAAAAAAAATCTTAAATCAATAATCATCTTCCACCACAAGGAAAAAAACTGCCTCATAAAAGAGTAAATTAAAATAAACAGAAGAAAGGAAATAAAACTATCAGAGCAGAAATCAATGAGTTAGAAAACAGAAAAACAATAGAGAAAAATCAATGAATCTAACAAGCAGGTTCATTGAAAGAAAACCAATAAAATTGTTAAATTTCCCGTCAGTCTAATTATTAAAAAAGATAGAGGAGATGCAAATTACCAATTCAGGAAAGAGAGAGTGGCATCATTAATATTTTTAAGACATATAAAAGATAAGGTAACACTCTGTACAACTTTATATCAATACATTGAAAATCTCACATGAAATAAAAAACTTCCTTGAAGAAACCAACACACACTCAAGAGAAACAGACAATCGGAATAATAGTAAATATTTTTAAAAAATAGATTCTGAAGTTTAAAAGTTTCCTGGAAAGGAAATGCCAAAACCAGACGGCTTTGCTGGTGAATTTTTCAAACATAAAATAGTAAGAGTAATAGTGTCAATTTCTCATGATGTCTATAAAATCTGAGACAAGGGGCTGGGGATGTGCCTCAAGTGGTAGCGCACTTGCCTGGCATGCATGAGGCACTGGGTTTGACCCTCAGCACCACATAAAAATAAAATCAAGATATTATGTCCACCTAAAACTAAAAAATAAATATAAAAAAAAATCTGAGACAAAGGAATATTTCCCACTTCATTCTATGAAGCTAACATTATAGCAATAGTAGAACCCAAAACAGATATGGCAAGAAAGCTACTGATCAAATCTCTTATGAACATAGATGGAAATATTTTCCAAAAAAATTAAGCAAATGTAATTTTGACCAGGAAAGATCTTGCTTGATGAAACAAACACATCAAAGCTAATGAGACCACAGAGCATAGGGTTTATGATTACATCATGTGGTCAACTTCTCCAATAAAGTAGCGTTTTTCTATAACTGAGTTTCCTATTTCCAAAACATGAATAAAAAACAGATACTCTTCTTATTCAGCAAATTGGACCCTTTGGACCTATGGAAGAGGTACAAAGTATTGTTAATAGGACAGATTAGAGTCAGACTGCCTGGGAATGAATTTGAGTTCCACCTCTTTCTGACTATATAGTTGGGAACATCACTTAACCTGCTTGTAGCGCTCCAGTTTCATGAGTCTTAAAACAGAGATGATAATATTTCTCACTGGAATGTCGTGAGGAATAAATTAGTCCTTATAAAATGTTTAGAACAATGCAGTGGCTGGGTATACTAGATGCTCACTAAGTCAAGCAAAAAGCAGCAGTAGGAGTATGCTTACTTCTGTGAAAGACATCTCTGAAATAAGCACTGAAGAGTGTTGTGCTTGGTAGATACATCATGAAGAAAGCAAGGGAATGAGCTCACCACATCAACGGATGAGCATCCACAAGCACCTAGCAGCTAGAAGGCTATTTTCCAGAAATGGAGATTAAGCTATGATTGTTGAATACAGAATACATTTTTGTGGAATGAAGGGAAGGAGGAAATGGAGGGACAAACCTAGAGTCAAATTTGGAAATTGAAGACAGACAATGCAGAGCCTTGCCATGACAAAGTGGTGCAATTTGACTTTGGTCGGATGGAAAATCATTAGACAATTTAGCAGAAGAGTGTGTTTAGCCATATCTGTATTTTTTTAAAGATAATCTTGGGGAAAATTCTGGAATATAGATACAATATAAGGAAACCGAAGGAAGGGGAGCTAAGAAGCCGTATTAGTTTCCTATTGCTGCCATAACAAACTACCACAAACTTGATGGCTTAAATCGACATAAATTTATTATCTTTCAGTTAGAAGCTGACATAGGGGCTGGAGGTGCACTCCAGGATGGAGCCCTGGTCTCCCGGGGCTAAAAACAAGGCATTGGCAAGATTGCCACCCTTCTAGAGGGTCTAGAGTAAATCCATTTCCTTCCCTTTTCCAGCCTTGCATATTCAAACTCGGTATTTAGCAGTTCTCCTTGGTGCTCATATTTAATATAAGAAAATAAGACATTTCTTAAAACTAAAATATAAAATCCTGCCATATCTGTGACTGACTCTTGACTGGTAACTCATTGGAGGAGCAAAAAGACAAATAAAATTGTGAACCCTTCAGGGGCACATTCCCAAGCATAAGGAATGAGCAGATGAGAAAAGGACATGTTTTGCCCTGGGAGGCAAAGCCCTGGGACACTGGGGCAATACATGACTTTCCAGTGCCATGTTCTCAAGTGCTACGGTTTCCATGTTTGTGCCCCTTCCAAAGTTCATGTGGAAACTGAATCCCCAAAGCAATATATGAAGAGGTGGGGCCTATAGGAGGTGAGCAGGTCATTAGGATAGGTCCTTCATTATTGAGAGTGAAGGTCTTTATTAAAGAGGCTTCACCCAGGCACTTGACCCCTTCCCTTCCACCATGTTTGGACACAGCAGTCATTTCAAGGTGCCACACTGGAAGCAGGGAGCAGCCCTCACCAGACACTGAACCTGCCAATGCCTTGATCTTGAACTTCCTGCCTCCAGAACTGTGAGAAGATAAAATTTCTGTTCTTTATAAATTTCTCAGTTTCAAGTATTTTGTTACAACAGCACAAAGGGACTAAGACACTGTATTTTGTCTCAGGTAGGAACACCTATGAGAATATACATTTATTGCACTAGAAACCAGGTTTCTATTCAAGATTTGGAGCAGCTCCCTACTTTGTGAGTGGCTTTAATTACATAATCTTAAAAAGGCATTTTTGAATTCATTAGTAAAGATGTGTGTGTGTGTATGTGTGTGTGTGTGTAATAGGTAGCATGATAATGTTAATATATTTACAAACAAGGTAATTTTTTCAGATATGACCTTGGGGTGTTATGCAGGTCTGCTAATTCACAGAAATCCAGATGATGTATCAACCATGAGTAATAAAAGATCTTTGTAACAAAAAACTTAAAATCCATATACATGGTTGGGGGTGGCTGAAAGGGAGATTGGAAATGTCCACTTAAGTATAGGACTTTTGACTAATTTTCTTTTTATAGTAGAACCATAATAACCAAAAATAAGTTCATGGATGTAGCTGTAGTGACATATGAGTCGGAACACCTGGCATGTACAAAGGTGAGTAATAAAAGTGAAGCAAACGAGCAAAAATATATCAAAAGTGACTAAAATTATGTGTTTTCATTGTTAAGAGATGTAGTGAAATTCTCATCTGGTGAATTCCAATTCAGCATTTCCTTGATATATCTTTTATAATTTTCACTCTAATTATAATGAAAATCATTTTTCAATGTAATTTTGCAATAAAAATGTTTCTTTATTTCTCATTACATAAGAACATGATCTTGTACAGTTACTGAGCAGGCTTACAATGTGCACACTGTAGCTTCTCTTTCTTACCATTTAATCTCTTCATAGTCTACAGATGTCAAGAGGTTCAGATTAAGCTTGTTAAAGATCTGCTTCACTCGAACTCACTGATGATTATTTATTTAGCAGTTTTATGTAACCCTGTCATTGATAAGCACTCTATTAATTTGCCGAGGGACAAATCAACACTAGTTATTTTTCTACCGGCTATTAGACTCGGTGCTGCTGTTTGTTACAAACCACTTGCCAGTTAATTATAAATTATGGGTCCTCTTTGCCTATATTAATTGATATCTCCTCTGCCTTTGTAATACTAGACAAATAAATTGAAGGCAAGATTTATTAAGCAGTGTATGTCTTGTGTCTCTTGATTAGTATTCTTTACTTTTTTTTTAACATTTATACTTGTTTATACAGATTTGACACGCCGATGCATTAGAGAAATGATCTTTAGGGTGTTTTGTAGTTTAAAAAAAAAGAATAAAAAAGAAAATGAGAGAGAGAGAGAGTTTAATAAGCCTTCCACAAATTTATTGTGAATGAATCACAATTCATTCTAAGCAATTCCTAAAATGCCTTTTGACTTTTTGTTTATGAACAGGTGATGACAGACTCCCAATTATGCAAAAGCTAATATTCAAATGGTCTTAAAGTCTATGCATACAGTGATACAAAATGAACCAATATGATATAAATATAACTTAAAATCTATGTAGCTTTATACATTTGGAACCAAGTCTTTTTCTTTAACCTAGTATGCATTTGCATATGCATGTCTTTGCACATGTAGAGAAACCTTTTCCCCTTTTTATTTCTTTTTTTTTTGTTGTTGTTTAAATTGTCATTTGTTAAATTGTTTATTTGGAAGGGTACTATACAATGGCCAAAAATAAACTACAGCCATTTTTAATTTTCCAAAGCATGAATTATATAGATGGCACTTGCCCAGTACACACACCTTTCCCATTTCCTGGAGGAACTGGAGTCAGAATTTAGGCCACGTAGGAAGAAAAAAAAATTTACAAAAGAAAGTCTTAATTCGTTTGCTCCCTAGACAGTATCAAACATGAAGAATTGCAAATTTAATGGAAAGGTTTACCCCAGAGGGTCATTGCACTATATTCTGATTTCAAAGGGCTTCAGGACTGAGCTATCTGCCAAAAGATCTGGGTCTTTGAAATCCCAATTTTGTACATAATTTCTCCATTTAATTGGCAGTTTTGACCCAAGTAGCTTTTGTGGTACCTTGGATTTCTAATAATTCCCCATATGACATAAATCCAGCAAATGGACAACTGGCCCATTGGGGTTGGTAGGTTGTTTTCCCATCAGTTCTCACAAGAGAGGAGAGATATATTGGTCAAACATATCTGTTCCTATTTTCAACCCACACATAATCACTTCTCCAAGATGCCCAGGTTTTAAGATTTAAACACTCCCCAATTAGAATTTAGGAAGCATTTTGAGTAAAATTAGTAGTTCATTCGGAAAACACGCTCCCTGCTCCTGTGCTGTGAAACTGACCTTGAGCCACTTTTTTATAACAAGATTTTGAAGTCTCATCTTCTCCTATGTACTATGTGACCTTTTGTTGGCTGTTTCCGGGCACTCCTCCCAATGATGTCACCAGCGATAGAATTTCCTGATAGCCTTGATTCATTTGATTATTCAGAAAATAGGCTATTAATCACCCCTCACCATTTCTTGTTATTTTATCTATAGATCCTTCACGTTACCCTTCCTACCACTGCCCATCTCTACTGCCCCCCAGTGTCAAGCAAGAGCAGAGAGAAGCAAGATTTTAGTTATTAGTTATAATTTGAATTTACTGTGATTAGCAGTGGTTTGGAGTTGATACTATTTCTCCAATCCTTTTTGATTATTGACATTTCAGATAGTTCTGTACTTTTGAACTTTTGTACATGGTTAACTCATTGTTTTCTGTACTACTTTGTACTTTTTTTAAATGAATGGTATTATTTTATCCTAACCCAATGGCTTTCAACTAGGTACAATTTTACAACCTGGAGAATATCTAGCAACCTCTGGAGACACTTATGGTCACTAAAAAAGAGGGAAGGAAACTGCTACTGGCTTTTAGAAAGTAGAGGACAGAGATAATGCTAAACATCCTACATTGCAGAGAGCAGTTCCCCAATAAAAAGAATCACTGCCCCAATGTTGAGAGTGGTGAGGCTGAGAAACCTTGCTATAACCACTCAAAACAGATCCTGTCTTATTTGATGGGTCATCAGAAGTACAGCTAGCATTTGGAGGCTAATGATTAGAAACCTCCTCCTGACTTCATGTTTTGGTTTTGATTGGCACAGAGATGTTCTCTCCTTGATCAACTGATGTGGAGAGTAGCTGCAGGTTCTCCAACAACACTAAGTTTAAAATGTGCACTCTTGGGAACTGAAATGAACCTTCTGAGAAGTTTTCTATGTGGTATCTCATGAAAATACTATCAGAAATGCATTTAAGAGAAATAATTCAATTCTTTCCAACTCAAATATTTGAATTAAGAGCTCTGAATTGGGACAATGATGACAAGCACAGGTTGTGGGAGAGAACTATGAGTTATATAGGTCATTGAGGCAAGCTGGTCACCGAGGCAACAAGCAAAGAGGCACAAGTAGATGAAGGGACATGAAGTGGATTTTGGCATATCTGGGAAAGGAAGCTTACTAATCTGAAATATGGGTGTTTTAATTTAACAACTGACTGCTGACATCCGATGGGTATAAAGTACCATGTGATATAATAGTTGTCTAGAAATTTCTATTTCCCAATCCCTTAAGTATTTGAGCATGTATTTATGAATAATGATATACATGTAATATGCATAAATTCACATATTTGGTATTAAAAATAATTTCTCATCTTAAAATATAGATATTCTAATATCATCTAATATCAAATATGAATTTTCCACATCCTCAATGTGTATGCACACCTCACTTTGGAGAGAGTTGCACCAAAGGATACAAATTTAATACTTAATTAAATTTACACATTCCCCACTAGTTGGTTTTTTGGTTGTTTTTTTTTTTTTGGGGGGGGGGGTACTAGGGCCCTAGGAGTGCTTTACCACTGAGCTACTTCCTCAGCCCTTTTAAATTTTGTTTTGAGACAGGGTCTCCCTAAGTTGCTTAGGGCCTTGCTAAGTTGCTGAGGCTAGCCTCAGGCCTGTGATCCTCCTGCTTCAGCCTCCCAAATTGTTGGGGTTACAAACATGCACCACTATGCCTGATGCTAATTATCTTCTTGAGGCCAGCAATGTTGCCTTTTCGTCTTTGTATTGCTAGTGCTCAAAACAAAACAGGTATGTAATACCTCTTTAATTCAATGAACAATATTAGTGAGCTGATGGTCCTGTAGGAAGGTACATAATAGAGGTATATATAACAGTGCTACCAGACAGAATTATAATGCAATTATAGCTAAAAGTAACATTTTTTTTCTGTCATAAGGTGTCCCAAGATCCACACCAAAGCTTGGCAAGGACCACCCATATTTTCCTTTAATTAATATTTCTCATTCTTAAGCAATATTTGAGTTATAATCATATTTCCTCTAGTATAAAAGTGAATTGAGTTCTATAAAGCCCAATTAAGGTGGTTCCATTGTACATATGAATCTAATTGTGGACCCCACTCTAATTCTAGATTCCCCTAGAATATAGATGAAACCTGCCCCTCTCATTCCGAAATGAGTTTTATTCTTTAATTAAGACAAACTGAATTCTCTATCCTCTTTCCTCCTAAACTAATTAGGTTCAAGTCAGTCAGTCTGTAACCATAGTTGACATACCACAGGATACATTTGTCCTATAAAAATTTGGGCCACCATCTTGACACTTAAATTTTGACTTCTCTGGCAAAACTCCGTATGTCCTTTGGCACCGTTTTACCTGCTGAGGTTTATAAACAGGTAGGCCACGTTGGACGGTAGGGATGATCTCACTTGAGATAAATTAGGGAAATCTCTGCACAGTTTAGAAATAGTCATCACCCCTACCTCTGCAACAGAATAATTTTAGTGATTTATTCATTGCTTTAACTTTCAAGTGTTTTTGTAATAGGGAATCTCCATCCTCAATATTAAGACTAATGGGAACTTGAGTAACACTTGAATAATTAGTCCTCTATTAACTGAAAATAAATTGAAGGAATGACCCTTAAGTTATGAAGGCCTTAGCTTTTTCACTTTAGAGAGCCAAATCCATGGTGTGCCACAACCCTCACTCCCTCATTTCCTTATATTTTTGTGAAAAATCACTAAGTACCTACTACGTTCATTCAGTTAAGAATGCATAGATTCTACCACTTCTGGAGAAAAGTGCCTCCTAAACCTACCTGATAACTATTGCCATTCAAGGAGGCCTCAAATAAACTTTCCTTTGCATGATCCACTGAATATGACTATACATTGCCATATTGTTAAAGAATAGAATTGTTAAACAGTGTCACAAAAAAAATAGCTGGGCAAGATATGTGTATTTTTTAGCATATTTTAATATGGCATTAATATGAATTGAATGCTGGCATATTCTGCATGTTACACAGGAACCCTACAAGAGGAAATGTTATTATGATCTCCACCTATTTGTAAGGAAACGAAAGAGTAAGAGATTAAATATCTCGTTACAGTAGGTCAAAAAGTATTTGAAGGAGCAGGTATACTAAATAATAGAGTCTGCATTTATTTAGAGGTAAATATAACACTAAATTCATTATTACATGAAAAACCAGTCCACTTGAAAAGCTATTGTACATCTGATGGGGCTTTAGAGTTTGATTGCAGAATTCTCTGAAAGGGGGCTGTTTGGAATGTAATTAACATGAAAAACAAGGGAAAGACACAAGTTTAGCAAAAAGCTCACTTTGAGTGGATAAATTTCTCTTTTTTTTTCCTTTTTCTAAATGAGAAAGGCTGGATAAAAAGCACATAAAATAACTGCTGACTGAGTGGAGCTCTTGAGCTAAGGACTTTCGCTGTGAAAATTCTACTTTGTCTAGCAAACACTGTCAAACAGAAACCTTGAAAGAGGAACATTTATTTTTCTCATTTTCTCAAAAAACAACAAAAAAACTACCAACAACAAACTCAGCTCTGACCCAATGGCTTCCCAGACAGTGCTCCAAGTCACAGGTGGTAGGAAGGATAGGAAAGCTAGAAGCAGGGCTGCTACTTCTTCAGCAGGCTTTCTCTCATTCCCAGAAGCTGAGGTCACTGCGGAACCAAGAAGATGCGTGGATAAGGGGAACCAGCATCTTTGGGTGGTAGGTCCTCACAAGAAACTCAAATCCTTTGCATATCAATCAATTCCAAAGTCCTCTCATGGGTAAGAGGTTAAAGCAGAAATTTCAGGTCACAATCCTCAGACAAAAAAAACAAACAAAAAAACAAATAGAATACCTGACTCCATACCACCCCCTTCATTTTTTACTCATGGTCACATCCAATAGAAAGTCAGCAAACACATACTAATCATTATTGATTCGTATGATTTGGAGGGAAGTGGTCATTCTAATTGCTTTTCAAAGGACTATAGTTTAGTAGTAGGGACCACGGGTTCTCGTGTAAAACAGAACCACTTTCAGATGATAACTTGGCAATCTACTGCCATATGGATTATTTTACCTCTTAGAGTGACTGCTTTTCCTCTTGTAAAATAAATGTAACTCTTATCTCTTGGAATTTGAGAGGATTAAATGAGACAACATAGTAACAGTACTTGGCATATAGTGAATAGTGAAAAAAAAATATGCATTTTATTATTTTGTTAAAAATGTGGATTTTAAAAGCCTTCAAGAAACAGATGCCAAGATGGGACTCGGTGTGCAAGAAATTTGTTAGCATATAGGCTGTGAAAGAAAATGGGAAGGAACAGGAGAGGCTGGGAGAGCCTTCAGGCTATGATGCAAGTATGATCCCCAAGCAAAGACGAGAAGGAAGAAAGGAAGATGGAATGGAAGAATTTTAAATAGCCATGCATTTCCAAAGAAAGTCTGGCAAGGCCACCACGCAGCCCTAGAGCTAAATTTGCCCATCAGAGAATCCTGGTCTCCAGAATCAGGCCCACCTCAATAACAATGCCAGGCCTGGGAGCAACAGGAAAGCACAGACATGTACACAGGGAAGGGTTTCCAATGGAGTAGCTGAGCCCTCAGGTTACTCAAGTTCCTTGCTGTCTGAGAGTTATGCTCTCAAGGTCAACTCAATTATTAGTCAATGCAGATCTTTAGGAAAATCATGTGTTATTTCTTTTGAAAAGGAAAATTGTACCAAATGTGGGAGGGGAGGGTGGGGTAGTGAGAGAGAAATATACATGGAGTAGTAATAGTCAGTGCATCCTCTAGGTTATATATTTGCTTTAAAAATGAAAATGAGGTCACATGGGTGCAAAGGGATACCATTTGAAATTCTAAGATGATTCTTGTTCAAATTAAAAGCAAGTTATGAAAATAAACAACTTTTAAAAACTGCTTTTAATCAATCCTCTCCTATTTTGAGTTTCATGAACAATTAGATAGATACTATATTATATCTTTCTTCTTCTCCTTCTCCCTCCCCTTCTTTAATCTTCTTTCTGTCTTCAGTTGACATGAATAAGTGACTTTCAGATTCCATCCTTGTTTTTGCACTTCTTGGAAAATCTGAGAGAAGCCAGTGACCTTCTCCCTCCCTAAAATGCACATACGTTCATGCAATTAGGGGTCCAATTCCAGCAGGGCCACGATGGCCAGCAGATGCAAGGCTTACCACACCTCACCAGTGCTTAAATTTATAAAGCTACTAAGCTACAGGTTTTTCATATATCCTACAATTCTTGGACTTTAAACACCTATCGATAATTCAACTAACCTATTGTTCCTATGAAGATGCATTATTTGCCAGATCAAAGTTTCAGTGCACACTAAGGTATCATTCAACCAGGTCAAACTGAACAGGGACATCCTACAGGAACACACATTTAAATACTTGCAGTGCTTATTTGAGTAGAAGTTTGCTTTTATTCTGACTTTTGCTCATACAACATGTCCAAGTTTAGGGTAGAGATCTGCAATCATAAGCAAATTTGATTGTGTCTTAATGTCCTCACTTTTAATATTCATAAATTTAATATCGCTCCTCAATTGTAAGTCTAGCCCTGCAAATGTATGTTACTACTCATTTGGCTTTATTTTCCTTAATATTTATATTTTAGGCCTTCCTTCTCCTCTTAGTAAATGAGCATGTTCCCTCTTTTTGAGCTTGTTCATGTCTCAACCCTTCCGAGACAGACAAATCAGGAAAAAGGAATGACACTAATGAAAACTTGTCCACCATGCTGGACTGATTTTCAGGTCGAAGCTGTGTGATATACAACATTCATGGCATGTCTAGTGTCAGATCCACACTCTACCTGTGCACGGTGGGGTGAATTTACTATATCGAAGGACACCAGCTCTTTTTCTAGCAGCAGATAGATGCCTCCAATTACTCAGTCTCCAAAGTGCCCACCCAGCCTTCCAGTCTTAACTCTCCATTTTCTTTCTTTTGGGGGTTAGAGCCAACACTTCAACCTGGTGGTTTTTTCATGAGTTTAAAGAACATGGTAAATGACAGAGGTCTGGAAAAATATATTTCCTCCAAAGCCCGTGACCAATTAGTTGCTTGCCACTGACTGTCATTTCTCTGCTATGAGTGCTGTGTTCTTGTAGCTTGGTGATAGACACACTGTTTATTTTCCACTTTACAGTCTTTGCCAATACTCTGAGTCCCACACCGCTGCCTTTAATGCTGCTCTTCTGGATAGCTTGTGACAGGGGAAAAGATAAAAGGTAAAAACCCTGAGCAAACTTATCTAGGGTGCAAAGCAAAGAGAATAGCTATTTTACTACCTCACCTTTTATTTTAATGCTTCTAAATGAAATTGTGGAAAACACCAAGTCCACGAGGTTAATGCTCAGACATAAGTACTGTGGCTAAAGACTTGGCGAGGGTTATTAAGCTGTTGACAAGACGAGAATCAGACACATTCACCACTGGTTCCATAATTGTCTTTCATCTCGGGTGCAAGTTCCGCTCTCCCCCCACCCAACTTTTATGATTCATCATATTTATTTTTTGTTTCCTCAAGCAACATCTTTTATTAGTTGCACACTCACTGCAGAAATTTAATTTCTGCAAGAGAACAACAAAGCAGTTGATTATTATTATTGAGAATCTGGTACAACATCGAGTGAAATAAAATCTATAAGGCATTAAAATGACAGATTAGGCAAGAGCTGTATTCATTTACAAGTGTTAGAACATCATGCTAATGCCTCACAAGCACAACATAAAATGAAAATCAACTCTTTCATGCTGCTTTACGAAGGAACGCTGCAGAGCTCCCAGGAACACAACCTAGAGCCTCCGTTAAAGAGGCAATGTCCTTTTGTAGTTTGCTCCTAGGTTCATCCTTGACAAACACAAATAAAAACACTCCTCTCATCTGCACAGCCAGAAGCGGCACTCTGTGCTTATCCTTCAGTCATCCCAAACTAAACACTGCTAATCCCAGTAAGATTTAAAGCATTCATAGGCACCTCATTGTTTTTTAATGGAGAGTAACACTTCCCTTATTAGGCAACCTTCACCCTTCAGATCCCACCCTAGGCACCAAAGAGAAAGCGGAGACAGGGGCCCTGGAATCCATGAGTCAGGATGATTATTCCATAGGCTGATTCTCTCCCCCAAGAATTCATATGTCCTTATCACTCAGAGTCAATGAACTCCTATTTTAAACATAATATTCGGGTTTTTATACCAGGAATGGTGGCCAAAGACAGATAAGAAGAAGCAAATTTCAAGAATGATAGAGAATATCAGATGAAAACTTCAGAACACTAGACTGGTTACTCCAATAAGAGAAAAGACACAAGAATAAAAGAGACAGAATGTCTCAAAGGATCTCCAAGGCCACCATAACTTAAAGAATTAGGAGAACAGAATATAGAAGCTCAATGATATTAATTCAAGACTTCCTTGAAGATAACAGGGGCTTCATATTTCTCTATGCTTATGAAGGAGGGAATATAAAATCGTTCATGGAAAATTTCATCAAAATAGTTAATTCTTAAAAGGTAAGAGTTTAATAAAGGAAGCCAACCTAGGCAGCCAATTTCATATATGTAGATCAATTTATTTTCTAACAATATTGAAAAAAAGTGTGATGCTCATGTATTTTCTACACATGAATGTATATATTTGAGAATAACTATATAAGGTACCAATGTGCCTATAACAATGTATAGACATATAATGTACCTTACCATATATTAGTTATATGTGTTATTATCCCTAGGTCTAGATTTATTTCAGAATCATTTACTATTTAATTCTCAGAAGGCAATATCAGATATCAGAGCTTCCCTTCATTGAACCAGTGATGGAGAATTTTGAAAATTCTGATTTGTTGATTCTACTAAGGGTGGGTATTAAATAATGAGGAATGTTGAAATGACTCTGTCAAATAGCTCCACTTACCACAGTAGACATCTGTGCATAGGCAAACTCTCATCCAAAAGATGCCAGACACTATTTGTGTGCCCCATCCATTGTTCTGGTTGTACCCATTAGATACACTGAAGTTCATGTGTCATATACAATTCCCTGAGCATATGTCATAATTCCATTCATTTTCAAGAAATCATATGGGAGCTGGGTGTGGTGGTACATCCCTGCAATACCAGCGGCTCAGGAGGCTGAGGCAGGAGGATCACAAGTTCAAAGCCAGCCTCAACAAGTGTTGAGACCCTGCCTCAAAATATATAAAGGGCTGGAGATGTGGTTCAGTGGTTAAACTCGCCTAGGTTCAATTCCCAGGACAGGGAAAAAAAAAGAAAAAGAAAAAGAAAGAAAACATATGAGAATATAAATGAACAAGCAAGGAAACCAGGAAACCCGACTTGTTTAAACTTATTAAAAATCTGAAAGTCATGGGAAGACGTTGCAATCCTGCTGTCAATAACACACTCCTCCTAACAGAGCTTGGTGAGGAAGGGCTGACAGGGAGTAAGGGTAGTCAGCTGAACAGATGTGTCTTCCAGTTCTAGCTGTGTGATCTTGGGCAATCCCCCTCAAAGGACTGACTGCAGGATCCTGTGAAGAAGGGAGTGTGATGGAGCTCCTCCTGCCTTTGACACCTCACAAGGGGTGGTGAGAGCTAATTAAGGTCATATGCTATAGGAAAGGCAGGGTGGAAGGTAAGGTGGTATTCACATCAAAGAAGGGACCATGATTTTCAGCTCTCCTTACATCAAATTGTCTCCCCTTACTCTCCTTTGACTTCTAGATCTCCAACAAACACTCTCACTTTAGAGAAAAAGAAGGAAACTTGAGTATATCTCAAACCATCCATAAATGTTCTTGGAATTAATGATGCAATATCTCCTACATGATGAGGCAGAGAATGAACTAGCAAAGAGCCACTGAATCACAAATTTTAGAGCCAGAACATAAGTCTGACAATCATGAACTAAAACAAAATGGCTAAAAATATCAAGGGACATCGGTATGGAAGGTACATGCAGATCTCAGGCACATGGTGGTCTAAAGTTTCAATAAAGAAGAAACCATCCCTGAGGTGGGTAGATGGGGGGGGTGGGGGAGAGAAGAAGAAGAAGAAAGAAAACGTGTAAACACATATGAATTTGAGCTCTGGCCTTCTCCCCACTGACTGGCTGTTAATTTTTTGAACTTCACCCAGGCTGTGTGTCCAACAGACCACATGGTGATTGCTAAATTGCTCAGTGACCACAAGCTACAACCATGGGGAAAATATTCATGAAAATTAACATCCCATTTAATACTCACCACATTTCCAGCCAACACTGTGTACCAGAAAGTCCTGAAACTGGCTCCAAAACTTTTCAATTCCTGACAAATGCACTGGCCCCTCTCCAAGGAGCTGGGCAGCAGTCTGTGCTTCTTGCTGGTGTGTGGTGGTGGCAGTACCACTGGTAGGAGCAGAGCGGGGGGGGGAGCTGGGGGTTCTTCTCAAGGAGAAGATCTGAAGACCAGTGGCTCTGGGACTCACCCAGACACCAACAACTCCAATGTGGCACATCCGCGGGGCAAGATCCTGACTGTTTTCAATTTTTTTTTTTTTCTAAAGTGAATGACATATAATAAAAGCTAGAACTCTGAAATAGGAAGAAATACTTGATGAATTTTGCTAACATTAAGAACAGAAATTCACATTTATTTTTAAAGGATGACGGCATCTATGGAAACAAAGTCGTTTTTAAAATAAGAACCCCTCATAATATTCTCAAAAATAAAAGGGATGATAATCACAAAATTAGTCCTATCTTCTTTATATGGGCTATCCTCTTCATTGTTGGCCCTTCCTATATTTCTTATAAGCCATATACTTTAATTATAACTGCATTCCAGCCCTTAACTTCAAAAATCCCTCTTTATCCCATAAGATTTCCATTGGTGTGACTCATGCTCATAGGTACGGCCTACCTCCTCTGCCCATTTGCACATACTTAATTCCCTTCATTAGACTAACAAAACATAGTTGTTTGCATTCTTCAAATTTTTTCAAAATCACACACATATTCCATGAAAAAGTTTGTTCAGGGAAGGCCCAACACACTCAAGAACTGTGTGATTCAAGGCCTGATTTTCTTGAAGCTGTGTTATTTTCTCTGGAATATTAGATTTGCACAAATGATTATTTCCAATGACCCAACTTGAAAGTATGGGATGATGCCTTAGAGCTCTGTACATCCTCTCCTCCTGGGCCTGAGCAGGAGCTTTACACATACAGCATATTCATTCCACACAGGGATGACCATGGGAATGGACCAACTGCATTGTAAATCTTCCCTGCACAGGCAAAGTAATGTCAATATTTGGAGAAAGAAAAATCTACCCAATGTCCAAGGTGGAATAATATTGCTAGCCATTCTTCTTTCCCCTCAAATAAGACATCTAGCATGAATTAAGTGTAGGAAAACTCAAGTGGAAGCAGGAAAACTTCATTTCACTATTGCCTCTGGAACTAGCAAAGTGACGAACACTGGCCAAGTTCCAGCCTCACCACCACTCACCTGATAAAGAAACATTTAGACTAGAAAATTTCCAAGGTCCCTTTCAAAACTAAACCCCACTTTCAAGATACCAACTGAAAGGGGAAAAAAAAAAGAACATCCTAAAAATGTCCAGGTCATCCCTCATGTTAGAGCTACTGGTCAAGAAAATAACACAGCCATGTTCCCATGATACCAATGTTGAAGGCACCTAGATGTTGAATGTCCAAAACCTTTGGATGATTGACTGAGTTTTTAAGTTTAACCTTTCTTTCTTCCTTTCTTTCTTTCTTTCTTTCTTTCTTTCTTTCTTCTCTGGAATATTGGCATTCAGAACAACTCTGAGAACATGGCGAAGAATTTCTTAGCCTTTTTTCAGATCCTAATCTCCCCCTTCTTAAGGATGTTTAGAAAATAAGGACTCTCCGAGTGGTCCCTGAACATTCTCACAGTGACTGCAAGCCCAGGCACAAGAGGTCCTCCGTGACCCTATGAGCAGCTTGCTTTCAGTAAAGTGTAGTTCTCCAACACTATGTACCACTGACTGTCACCAGGCTTCACACCAGCAGAGCACCATTTTTAAACTGAGGCACATAAGAGAGCCATGCTGTTCAGGTAAGCGCAGTTCAAACTTTCTGCATATGTAAGATAAGCAGCAAAGAGAGTTCTGAGTCACAGTCCAAACATCATCCTTTAGAAGCACCATAAAATCGACTATAAACGCCCACAACTAGCTATCTTGGACATTATCCCAATGCTTGATTTGGAATTGAAAATTGACTCATTTGGTGATCTTCACGCTAGGACATGCTACAAGAAATTTCTGGAGAAACACAAAGGGAAATGAATAAGCAATAAGTTGTTATAAGATGTTCTGATAAAACTAGATTATTAAGTGAATACAAAAGACTGTTCCAATAAGTAATTACATCTAAGATAAGCTTTCTTGGGTCAAATAAACTGCTTGACTCTATGGCACCTCCTTTTCCCTTTAGGTGGCTTTAATGGATTTTAGAATTTCCCTGTTACTAACCTAAGTCCATGGGAACCATTTGCTTCACATGTGAAGACAGCCACTTATCAACTGTGTAGCCAGGTGATAGAGTAGAATGGCTAGGAAGTTGTACTCTGGAAACCAAGAGTCACGTTCTAATCCTGCCTCTTGTTTCTTCTCTCTAACTTTGTGCAAATTGTGAAACTCTGGGTACTTCAGTTTCTTCACCTTTAAAATAGGCTAACAGTGTCTATCACATATTGCTTGATAAAACTTCAATGATGCATGCGAGACATAGTAGCCTTCACGTAGAAATTGTTTAATAAGTGGTAGTTATTTATATTATTATCACTATACATAGTCTTTGACATTCAGTTGCCTTTCAGATTAGTTAAGGCACCTGGATGGCTTATTTACATGTGAGTTACAATAAATCAAGACTAGACTAGTTTGGGATAGGAAGAAATGACTTACATTCATGTTCATGTGGCATTTGTATCACCTGGTAGCTGAGCAGAGAGAAAAGCAAAACAGGCTCAGCACTGAGTCAAAAACTAGCTCTTGGTCCCTGTGGAGAATAATGATTTCAAGGCATCCCTAAGCCTGGTTTCTGGACTCAGGAAGATGTTAACAAAGTGTGCTCATGTACAGGAGGTTGAGGAAAGGAGAGGACATGCTCCTTGCTGACCCCTGGCATCCGGTAAACCAAGATTGGTTTAGGAGAGTGGAAGTCAGTACCAAGAGCAAATGCCATACAAAACATTAGGTGACTGGAGCACTCATCCTGGCTGGGAAACCCCCCCAAGTCATCTCAGTGGCAGATGTTGTTGGTTGAAGATGGCCAATTTAGTGGGTCCTTTTGGTTTTGCTAGAGACCAATTCAAAATGTAGAATGAGAAAAGCTAGTGTTAAATCACTCTGCAGAATAACTTTTACAGGGATTTTCAGCTTTCCTCTGTGAACTGGGAGGAGTGAAGTGAGGCTTGAATTCTGAGGGAAGAATGGATATGGTGAAAAGATGGAAGTAGGAAGAACGAGCCCCATTTTAAAGGTTGGATGAGAGAGGGACAGAAATCCCCCATGTGTAGCAGTTCCCCTCTGTTTCCTTTGCTTTGGGTTTCTTTATTATTAATATTACTATTATTACTATTTTAATTATTCTTTTTATTTTTGTAAGTTTTTATAATTCTGTCAAAAGCCACCAAACAACACTGCTTGTTGTATAATTAAAACAACAACAACAAAGTATTATATAGAAGACCTATGAACTTTAATCTGGAAAAACAATGCTAAGTAAGAGGGGGGTTTAAAAGCTGTTTGAGGGCATACAGTATTTAAAATAAAACTTCAGAGATGCCAGCGTAGGAGGGTTTTTGTAAAAAGTCATTTTATTTAGTAATTCCTTGAGAAAATTAATGATCCGAACTTGTAGAAATGTTAGCACTTTTTTTTTTTTGACACTTTCCCGTACATACTCAGAGTCTGTGTGCTGTCAAAGCTGGATATTATAAGAACACGCTGTGAGAAATCACACACCCTGCTACAGGGAACTGTGTCCCTTTGGTGTCCTAGTCGGGAGAACCATGCAATGGCCACTCCACAGAAGACACAGATTGGAGTTCCAGATGGTCACAGTGCAGGATGGAGGGCAGAGGTGAAGGTCACACTTGCCACTTGCAATATTATTACGACCGTGGAATCCATTCCTCAGCTCAGGAGAAGAAGAGGAGAAGGGGGGGACAAAGGGTCTGGTCCTGTCTCCTTGGTTTAGCAGCCCCAAATCCATTCTTCTTAGAGTAGTAGCCAGACTTACAGAAAAGCAGGGAAGGCCCTGAGGTTATGAGGAAAAAGGGTTTCTGTCAGTCACAGACCCAAAGGTGCCCAAGACACAGGAACGAAGCTCACTAAGGCTCTCCGGGGGTCTGAGTAGAAAGTACAAAAGCCAGGAGGCTTGGCAGTGCCGTGTACATGAGTGGAATAGCACATACATAATAGAATGCCATGATTGCTATTTTAGTAATCATTAGAGCAACTATTATATTCCACCTGACTAATGGTACTCAATTTTTTTCCTGATGATTTTTGTGTTTGTCATGTTAAAGTATAATAAGCTCAAGCAGGAGCTTTCAAACTGTAACATGGCTCAGATACTGTCAAACACTATTACTGCACTGATGTGTTCATTATCTCCACATGACATACGGTGTATTAGGTTAGACCATATGAAATTGTCATTTCTCTAGATCTCATGAGGTCAAATATTGGCAATTTCATATGGCTCATTTAATGTCTCTCCCCTACCCTAGAATGTAAGCTGTATGAGAGTAGGGGGTTTATAATGCTCACTGCTGTGCTCCTGGAGCTGAGAACAGTGCCTAACAGGATACATTCAAAAATATTTACCAAAAAAAACAAAAATGAATGAGTGAATACCCTTGATACTAACAAAACCTTAATTTGTGCCAGGCACTGTGCTCAGAATATGGACTGTATCTGTGGAAAGAGAAAGAGACTTAAAGCAGTACAAACTCTCAGGCAAAGGCTGTGGCAAGGGTAATTCGGGATGCCATGAGAGAGTACAAGGTGCAAACCCAGCCTGGCAGAGGAGGTGGGGAAGAGGATTGAGGTTTGGTTCCCAGTCAAGAATGACATCTTGGCACCTGAAGACGAAATGAGACTCAGACTGATGTAAAGAAAAGTGAGAATATTCATACAAACATAGCCAGATTACTGATGTCAGGCATGTTCCTCCATGGCTCCACCAATCACAGGAAAACGAGGGAAATCAGTCATCTGTCCCCAAGAGTGAATGAATGAACTTATAATCGTTATTACCAGGTTAGATTATTTGGACCCTGAAAATTTAGAATAAACCAAAAGGATGAAAAACCAGCAAGACTAACTAGAGGAACAATCAAAACAATGGGTAGGTATGCCAACAATTGTGGGAATGCCATCCTGGGATGACACAGGTTTTTTTCTCTTGCTTGGTACCTTCATGCAACAAAACTAGTGTGTGACCAGTTAGGTGTCTATTTACTCTCTGGGCATTAAGTGGCTGTCTCCGCCTATTTCTCTCATTCCAAACACTTTAGGAATACTGAAGGTTTCGAGTCCAATGAGAAAACTGTCATGTTGGCTAGTATTTGTTCTATCAAATGCATTAAATAGATAGAATCCAATTTCTGTGTAGGTGGAAGTGCAGTCTGCAGTAGATCCCATAGCCAATGTTATCAAGAAGTATAAGGTGCAATTTCAGACTGCACCATTGTCACTGGAGCCCAGAGTATGATCTTACAGGAGTTGGGGAACACAAGAAAATCCTCTAGAATATTTGCATTTGAAACAGAAAGTCATGGAAGAATGAAATACTTTGCCATGCTCTCTCAAATGCAGACTGTCTTTCTCCAGACTTCAATTTTTGCTCTTCTTCTTCCCATCCTTCCTCTTTTCCAGACAGTCAGGGAAAAGATGTTATCATCTCTGGCTTCAAACCCCAAAACGATTCCCTCATCATGGCCATCCCAGCCTGGTAAAGAAAAGAGCTACTGTCCTGACAACCTTGCATTGCGCCCAAGCCAATCCTTCCCTGGAATGGCATCCGATAGTACAAAAAGCAGCTTCTTCACAGAGCAGCTTCAGCCCCCATTGAGCCTTTGGGAATGGAATGCTACAAATTGTGGTGCTTCTATTGTATGAGCAATTCAATGGGCATTTCATTTCCAGTCAAAATCCAAACCAGTTAAAGTCAGCCTGTACAGGCTGCCTTGCAGAGAAACAGCAGCTTGCATTAAAATTACAATTATATTGTTTTGCCATGTCAGAAGCAAAGGTTAAAATCATATCTTGGCCGGACATTGTTTCTATAATATTGGCCCTCTGCAAAGCTGCTGTGTGGATGAGCCCAGAAATGATGTGAAATATTTCTAATACAAATTTTATTTTTATGTGAAACTATTCAAATGCTGCTGTACAACATGAACTACCTGAACCAAATCAAATCCTCAGGTCAATTCCTTCTTCCGAGTGCTCCTTAGATAACAAAGTCTTGTTCTGCGAATCTGTTCAATATATTAAAGTTGATTCACTCGGACAGTGTGTAAGATATAATACATTAATCTGGGCCATTTCAATTTCTGAGGCTGGGACTATAAAACTGGTGTGCTGCATATCTAATTTTTTTTGAATACCTGATTTATGCATTCCTCTGATGCCGAGTGTCGATGGTATGGTGGATGCGGCTGCTACATTAACAACGGGCTGCATCAGCACTCAAATCTTATCTTGTTAAATCAGACAAATGTAGCTCAATGAAAAGGAAGGAATAAATGCCTGGGATGGTTGAAAGGAGTGAATTTTAATCCTGTTTGTTAGGGGACTTTGATGGTTTGCACTGGATGACTAAGATCGGGGTCCCCCTGAGACTTTGGGCACCATGATTTATATTTATATGATACATATAATGTACACAGAGCACACATAGGAAAATATACACCTTATGAAAATTGGCACACACCCTCAAAAGCAGATACAGTGCTGTAAGATGCAGTGTCTATATTTTACAGATGCTGTAAAATCTCTATTAGATAGACAATTTGTAAAAATGGGTCTTTTTTTAATATTTCCATTACAAGTATAAAAACTGCTCCTTTGTGCATAATTCTCTATATTTTTTCATCAAAAAGAAGTTAGCATGAAGGCTAAATACCAGGAGGATGGAATAGCTTATCACAATCATTATAAATATGATGTTTCCAGGAAATTTTGTGGCATGCTGAATAGTGCTACCATTCTATAGACACAAAGTATTAATTTTCATTGAAGGGCAATGTCCCAGTGTTTGCACAATCAACAAGACCTTTAGAAATTATCTTTGTACTATTTGGAAAAAAAAAACTTTTATCTCTGCATATGGCACAAATGGCTAAGGCATTTATAATAAACAAAATATATTTTAGAAATAAAGTCTCAAGGGGGACCCTGTACTACTAAACTCTAAATCTCCTTTTCTAAAAATACCCATGGAGTTTAGTTTCAGAAGGCAAGCAAGTCTTCATTTACTCAAGAAAATGTTTGGAAGCACGGGAGCACCACAATTGCAGAAATTCACTGCCTATTGAAATGTAAGCATCACAAAAGAGAATAATTCCACAAGAGGCCAAGTTGGAGCTGGAATTCTTTAATTGGCTCAGAGATGAACTTGCCTGCTTAATGACACTTTGGGAACATATAATTTAAACTTAAAGCCAATTGGGCATTCATTAACTTCTCCCCTTCCTTAGTATTTACTTATAAAAGGTGTATGTGTCAAGGATGGGAGGGGATGAAATCCTGTAAATAGCAGATCTGCTCACCTCCCTCTCTTCCTTGTGGGTGTCAGGCTTCCAAGGTCTTCCTCTAGTTCAGTATTGCTGTCAATCACTGTGGTCAGAGTTCTGATGTGCAAACCATGACGACCGCAGTCGATTAGTTCATACGACCAGAGGGGCTGGGGTAAAGTTTTCATACATGCCTTAGAAATAGAAAATGTGATTGCTGGGAGGGATCAGAGACAGCCTCTTGCCAGATCTAGTCATTTCGCAGATGATGACATCTAGGCCAAGAACAAAAAATAGCCTTCCTTGGCCAAGTTCAAAGCCAGGATGAGACACCCAAGTCAATGGATATTCAGTCCAGTCCTTCTTGACTGCACCATTCAGCCAAAGCTTCCTGCACCTCTTACAGTTCCCTCCCCCAACAACAGCCCAAAGCCAGAGCCCCTCCCTTTTACACAAATCAATATTCCCCAGACTTCTCATTAGCACTAAAATTTGGACTGGATGTTTCCGAAAATGTCATGAAATCTCAGCTCATGTGAGCCTTATCTTAATAGTAGTAAATTGTGAATCATGTTTGGGCAAGATTCAGAGAATGGAAACTTGAAATTATGTAGCTCTTAAGAGAAGAAATATCTTCATTATCCTCATTAAAGGATTCAAAGCTGGGCTTTTACTTGGTAGGATGTAAATGTGTCTTTAAAATAAATCAATGGAAAGTTTGGTAGCAGGTCACCTCCGCAGAATGGGATCCAGAAGTGTGGGCAGTGGAGGTCCTGGTGCAGGGAGGGTACAGGGATGATGGAAACCACAGGGCGGGGCGTAACATATGCTTCTTCTCAGTGCCAAGTGCCAAAAGACTTCTTGTGTGTAGTGAACACATGACGAAGTGTGTAGAACAAACGGGAAAGTGACTTTCAGGCTGGGAAACAAAATAGCCTCTGAGCTCCTCAGTTCCCCTGAAAGATTGTGCCTGGATCCCCACCTTGCTGAACACGAAAGGAAGGTGCCAACTTTGTGGACCACAAACCAACATGTCACCTAGCAAGGAAAGCCCCTGGTGGTACTCTGACTTTGATAATAGTCTGGAGTTATAAGGCGCCTGGGCTATTTCCAATACATTGTCCTTTCTGAGAGACTCTTAGAGCCATTGACATGCACTGGAGACTACAATGGACAGATCAACCGGGTCACTCTGATTACTAGAAGGAAGGAGAGACCTATAGCTTGAATTAAGACTTCATTAGGACACGGGGGACCCTGTAGATGTATTAAGAGCAAATAATGTGGGATCCAAGCCTCACTAGATACTTGAATTTATGTCAAAGTAGCTCCATTACATATGTGTCCCCCAGGGTCAGACTACATTAGCTGCTTTCCTCATTCCATATATGATGAACTAAAGAGTCAATGGAGTGTACTTCCAAAATGCCTCTATATAACAGGTTTTTAGTGTCTGTGGAACTTAGGTTCAGTT
Source organism: Marmota monax (assembly GCF_021218885.2). Taxonomy (NCBI): domain Eukaryota; kingdom Metazoa; phylum Chordata; class Mammalia; order Rodentia; family Sciuridae; genus Marmota; species Marmota monax. The sequence goes on from NW_026692194.1 coordinate 9,162,354, forward strand.
TAAGTGTGCATGCATGTGAGCACGTTGCATGGGTGTGTGTATGTGTGTGTATGTGTGCGTGTGTGACAAGGAGGAGGAATAAAACATAAAATGTCTCTAAGGTCACAGAACACTGACCTCATTGGCGGGGCTAATTTGATTGTGCGGGAACAATAGCACTGTACTCCTTGCTGGAGAAGTGCATGCTAATTATGTGATTTGCCCTTGATAAGACCTTGGTGGGTCATTCAGCAGTTGTGATCTGTCACTGACTTCTAATCATGTATTATCGTCTGGGTGAGTCAGAATGGGACCCTAAGCTTTCTGTCTTTACAGCAATGTGGCACTCTAATTACCTTATGCCAAGTGGATATGCAGCGAGTGAATTAAGTGATCAGCGCGATTGCCTTCAAAATCTTCCCTTTCTCCTTTGTGTTGCTTCACGGCAATTTACATTTTAAGATGCCATGAAGCTTTTGGTGTGACTGAAAATGCCACTCTTAAAAATAATTATTTTATTTTTAATTTACGCAGGGTAATATTAAATTCAAGCCACACTGGCATCTTAACCTTATTTCTGTGGCACGGAAGCAAGAAGCCACAATAAGAATCCCATGAGCAAACTTGTTGAAAAGCATCATATTGGGAGCCTGGCTTTTGCTTGCAAAAAAATAAAAAATAAAAATAAAAAAGGGATGGCAGCTACTGAAATGAATTCCTGTGGGTGAACAAATTTCAGTTAATCTATACTAATATATATAGATAGATAGAGAGAGAGAGAGAGAGAGAGAGAGAGAGAGAGAGAGAGAGAGAGAGAAAGGGAGCAGGGAGTGGCTTGGGGTAGGGAGGGCCTGTGGAAAGTGAGAAGACTTTCTACCACCCTTAAGTTGTGGACATATTAATAATCTACACTTAATAAATAAACCTTAATATTAAGCATTATTTTTTTTTGCTTTTAAATAGCACTAAATGTCCACCAAAGGGATGTGCATGTGTGTGCGTGTGCATGTATGTGCATAATCTCAGAAACAAATAACTATAAAACTAGGTAATAGAATCTCACCACAAAATATTCACTAACTGGGCTAATGATAAATTGACCTTATATGTATGTTAAGTTCAATAACAATTCCTAACATATTGGTTAACTTGTTCCATGACAGTTTGAAAGATGACCTTGGTCCTAATTATGATAATATAGCTTCCTTTTTTTGTTACTTTAAAATTTTTGTTAGAACTATGATTAAAAAAAAAAAACTACAAAGCAATCCGTTATGCTAAAGCAGTTGTAGCAACATCTGTAGTTGCCTAAAGAATGATCTAATGCCTGTTGCCAAGAAAATGCACTGCAACATTTATAAAATTTGATAAGATACCCTGATGTGGATGATCCTTGAAAACATGAACTCTGAAGTGCTCCTTGAAAGTTGTCATAAAACAGACAAAAAAAAAAAAAATCCCCAACCATCACCACAACAACATCATAGAGCAAAAGTTACTGTGCTACCAACAGGAAATATAAAAGGATTTTCAAAGAATTTCTGCCTTGTGTGTCAACATTGCTGCAGAATTCTTTTATAGTAACTGAAAAAATCAAAACCAAAGAGGACAATTGAGAGAAAAATTGCAAGCCTTATTTTCCTTGAATCACATGATGTGGAAGGAACATTATTTGTTGAATCCTTGGTTTGTTTGGGTGGGAGGGGGGAGAGGAAAGGGGGGCGAGAGAGTGAAAGAAATGGGGTGGAGGGAGGAGGAGGGGGATTGAGAGAGCCCAGAGAGAGGGAGGGAGAGAGGGAGGGAGGGAGGGAAGAAAGAGAAGAGGCGAGAAAGAGAGAAACCCAGACTCAGAATATTCTGCATTCCCTGGGTGGCAAAACAAAAGAGCCCAAGGAAGGAGGGAAAAAAAAAAAAAACTGTGGAAAGTTGACACAGTCAAGAATAATGGCTAAATCTATCAAGTTTGATCAGGTCTACTATAATGAAGTGAGCCCTCATATTCCAAGCAGGGACAATGAAGACAGGAGTCGGCTCTGGAAATGCGCTGCTCACTTTGTGCCTGGAATATGCAGCAGCCAGCAGGGAGCCACCAGATAATTACACAGTATTTGTGCGGTTCCAGGAAGCTTCCCGCGCAGGTTGAATGCCCGTGCTATATTAAAAGGCAGCACAGTGAAATGTTTTTAATGAATATTTTTGTCAGAGAAAGAAAAGGCATTTGAATGATTGTGTGTGTATGTGTGAGTATGTGTATGAGAGAGAAAGTGCGTGCGTGTGTGTGTGTGTGTGTGTGTGTGTGTGTGTGTTTATGCTTGCGCATGAGGAAACCAGAGGTGGAATATCACTGTCAAAATACAGGTACCTTTATTTATTTTTATTCCATTATTTACCGTTTCAAGAGTCTGACGTCCTTTCAATAATACGAATCACAACATTTGGTTAATGTTATTTAGGGCTAATTGTACACATAATCCCTAACTAATATTTGCTAATAATAACTTGCAATGAAATAGTACATCAAGCAGAGGCTTAAAACTACTTTAAAAAATTCCAATAGTAAATGAAATGTTTAGACACATTGAATCAGGAAATCTAAAGAAGAAGTAACACAGATGTTGATACTTGCTAGTCAGTAGCCTTTGGCAGTGATAGCTCTAAAACATAAGAATACATTATTTCAGCTTTCTTTAATTCTCACCTAACAGATGTGAATAATCCATTGAATTTTAAACCCACACATTCTATTCATGATGCCCCTTTAAGTTCATTTTTCAGGGCAAAGCAAGCCACGTACACTAAGAGAATTCATTGTAAAAGGTTGGGATTTTTTAAAAGTCCAGTCCCCACAAATATAATGCCACCTCTATTTCAAATATTAATTTGATGAGAAAAAGTAGAACTTCCAAAAATACCTTTTTCAGGTGCTAGTACCACTTAAACTTTACATAGGTGGTTTTGAAAGGCTAAAGGATACTCAGCAATTAGCAACAGACATCACACAGTAACTTCCTCTCCCAAATTAAATAAATTCAGCAGCTCGAACTCTTTGAATAACAAAAGCACTGCACATATATTTTGCCTTTATATCAAATGATTTTCAGATAATGTAATGATTCACATGCCAAAGTATTAATTTAGGCCCCCTGGAACCTCCACATTTTAAGAGGATATTGTATTTCACATGGCTAAGTACCGATTGTGAACCATTATCACTTTTAACAAGTACATTCTGATGAGGTAGCATGGATCTTTATTTGAAGGGAGAGTTCCTACCACACTGCATGACACAGATGGTAGAGGTCAACAATTAAGAACAGTGAGAGTCGCAGGATTTGTTGGTTGAAAGATGGGTCTGATGAGGCAATTTTCTCTGTCTCTCTCTTTTTTTTCCTCCCAAAGAGTAATTTCAAGTAGATGTCTCAGCCAAGAAGCTTGCCACTCCCTCTAGCAACTGACTAAAATTTAATAGCGCTGACCCTAAAAAAAAAAAAAGCCCACTCTATTCAACAAAAGTGGAGACCTGCCCCACATTATTGTAAGAGAAAGCAATATCCATTCCAAATTCTCAAGAATTCATTTCAAGGTTCCTGTCATTGAAATGTTTCCTTTTGTAAGCTGTATTAATAATTGCAAATATCTGAATGGAAATCATTTAAATGGAAACTGGTCTCTTTTATCACAATGAAGAGAAAACCCAACCCTTTTAGTAAATAGATTCAAAACAAATATACATCAAATCCTGAAAAGGAAATTTCAGTAGGAATAAATGGTTGTGTATATTTAACAAGATAGACAGGTGATTACCTTGGCATGTTTAAAACTGATTATCAATCTGTCCTCCATGACTTTCAATACTAAAATATAAACAATGATCAGATGAGATGTGTTTTCTTGATTTGAATTATAACTGCTAACACATAACACTCTATTGTCATGCTATGGATTAAAAACATAAATAACACAAAATGCTTTCGAGTCATCTTTTTCTACTTTATAATATTTAATAAGAATACTCTCCTACTATGTTAAGCAGTTTGTAGTTATCATAAAATGCATAAAGCATATAGGTCAAAATGGTCTGGCCATCTATTTAAAAGTTTCCATAAACAAAAACACTTCATTTTAGTACCATTTACTAGAAAGATGGAAGGCTTGGGATAGTGGGGTGTAGGCTTTTATATTTTTATTAGAATGGCTGGAAATAATTGTCAAGGACAATTCTCGACGCCAGGCAAAGACAAAGGTCTCGAGAAAGGTCATCTCTTCTGGTCCAATCAAAATTTGTAAACATTTTCAAATCTTGGGTTAACCTAGAAAAGTTTTGTTCTACATCTTCCTTCCCTACGGCTATGGTAACAATGTAAATTCATATATAAGAGAATTTTTAAAGACTCTTTCATCTATGTAGATTTTCCAATTTTAGCTTTCATCTTTGTTGTTGGTCATCCACACAAATCTCTCTGAATGGAGCACTGGGGACTAAACTCAGAGGGAAAGGCACCAGGCCAAACACTTGTGTTGGCTTTGGGAAGAGGCGATGATGAGGGTTTACAGGGAGGCAGTTTTGCTTTGGATAACTGCAGTAAGGCTTGCACAATTCCTGGTGTCATTTAAATATGTCCTGCTCTGCTATGGCAGTCATCTAGAACGAAATTAGAAGATTTGCCTAGTTTTGCATCATTTGCATTGGATCGCCTCATTCTGAAGTCTCAGATTTCACAGGTCTCTTTTGTGAAATGAAGAGTAAGGTTTTCATTAATTCCCTTAGCCAGGGTACACTTGTAAAACATTAATCTGTTTAAAAAAAAAAAAGAAAAAGAAAAAGATGAAAAGCCAGTCATCTTTCCCATGCAGAATATAAAACTAGCATTCCTGTCTCCATGTTGTTTCACACAAATGCTGGCGTGTTCATAAGCAGCCTCCTCATATTTAAAGCAACGTTACCCCCAGGATTAAGTGGTCCTTGGAAATGCCAACGGCTGTGTCCCAGCGCCTTTGCGTGTAAAGCGCTTTGTGCCATAGTAAAAGGTTCCTCTCCACCTTCTGAGCTTCGTTTTATTCAATCGGCCCTTTTTCACATTGTTAGAGCTAGTGAATATAGCAAAGTTGGATTCAGAAGAGAACCTTAAGCGTTATCATAATGCTTAGAAGAAATGGCTTCACACTGTATAATCTATCAAAGGTGTCAGATTTACAAAATGCAGATTTTCTGTCACATTTGGGCACTCTAAGCACTGTATCTTTTCACTAAGGTGCTGACTGCTGTTTTAATGAGGCCCTTTGGTGGCTGTAAAAAACTGAAAGAAGAGGATTAGAGGGGTTACCCTAGATATTGTCTATTTGTCTTACAAATTTCACACTAACTACCAATTACATCGCCATAAACCTTTTGGCTACTTCAAGCTGTATGCCATATAATACATAAAAAATATGCTATGTTAACCTCTCCTATATTATACATGTAACTACAGCCACTGATGCAAGTAACATATCTAATGAAGCCAATAATGAGGCTCTTTAAAAGTAGTCTTGTTATAGGAATAATATTAGAGCAGTTCAGTTAGAGGCTAAGATCCATTATGGAATACTTCCTATATAGACTCCGGTCCCAAGTCTGGAAAGATGCTGACACACTAATTCAAGCTCAAGAAGGGCATTAATCTTGCAACCTTCTTCTTGTCATGCTTAATGGGACATCCTGCCTAGGTGAAATGAACCTGATGTATTCAGGTAAACATAATTTAATAAGGAAAGATAAAAAGAAATATACGTCTGGCATGACCCTAGGGAGATGAAAATACCTGCCATTTTATTTGAGAAACTAACTGCCCAAAAGAAGCTACATGGTACCTGGTACAGGGCTGTTTCTCGTGAGCACTCAAAAAATGTGTACTGAATTAAAGAGTAAATGGAAAAATCATGGTTAAAGTTTTGAGACGTCTTTATTGTTGTTGCTGTTGTTGTTTTTTCCTTGCTAAGTTTCCTGCAATCCATTTTGTTGGCGGGGAATGATAATGCCAGACAGAGAAGGCCACTGTGTTCATCTTGAGGAAGAAGACACATATTAATGTGGGGTTAAGCATCTGAGTGTGAAATCAAGATCTGCAACAATCCAGCATGAGGTTTAAAAAGCAGGCATGAATGTCAGTGAGTAAGCTTCCAGTCTCTTCCGTTTGCAATCACTCTTAAGTCTAATGAGCTTCCAAAAATTGTGTCAAGGTTTCAGATAGGCTTATAAAAGGCAACAGCTGGAGAAGGTGAAAGTCTGTCCATTTCACCAAGCATTACATATCACACACACACACACACACACACACACACAATGTTTAGTAGAGCTCCCCTTCCCTATGTCCACCTCTACACACTTATCTATGTCTTTGAGAGAGACAGATCTAAAATAGCCCCAAGAGAACATTATTGGCCTCACCATTTAAGGCAGCTAAGTAGATCAAGAATCAAGATAGTAAATATTCTGGCTGATGAATCCTTTCTTCAAGTCACTGAATGGAATTTGTCATTAGGAAATTTGCCAAGTTCTCTTCGATTCAAAGATAAAATGAACATGGCATGATTCGGTTGAGGCTTAAACGTTCAGTGAGTGGGAAGTATGATACAGTAAGATCATCTGAAAATGCCTAAAAACTCAATTTCCTTCAATCCTTCTTCCAGTAATTTTCAAATAAGTTAAAAAATGGTTAAATGAACTCTTTGGACAGTAATATTGTTAAATCCATTGCAAATTTGGATTTATCACATTTCTATATATAGCTGGCCAGGCACTTGTAAATCTACAAAGCTCAATTTTATAGAAAAATCGATGCATTTGTCCCCCCTGGATAATATATGTTACTTGTGAAAATGAGTCTTTTACTTACAATTTATTCCTAACAGGGGCAGAGAAAAATGTATATGAACACTCAACAAATGAATTAAAATAAAAGGATAAAAGACACTTTCACTAATAAAAAGTCTAATGGGGTAGTTCTGAGATGACAGGTTTTCCTCAGCATTGTCCATTGTGGTTTGGTAAGTCTGCAGCATGTCCTACCTAGACAAGCAACTTCTGCAGGTCCCAGCACTCATTCCTCAGTGGGATGAGCGTGGCCAATTCCAATAGGCATGACCCTCCACAATGACATGACAGTTGCCCTCGGTAGAGGGACAGATTTGGGCCAGTTCTGGTCATTAGAAAGGATATTAAAGAATAATAGCAAAAGAACATGGCCACCTTCCTGGTGCAATTGAGTAGACTAAGTATACACAGAAAATCAGGCATTTGGTGCACCAAGCTAACTTTTTATTCATATTGTTATTTTTGTCCAAATCTCTTAAGTGTCTCATCTGCAAAGTGTTAAGAGGAGTTACTTATTCATTAAGCACTTTGCATAATCTTTATAAGTAGCACCATGGAAACCAAAAGTACTGTACTACTTTGGTCTTCTCCCTGGTTGAACTCAAAGAAAGAATTTCTGTTCCATCGTGAATAAAGAAATGAAAAAACACAAGGAAGGTGGCTCTTATAAATATTTTTCTTAATGATCACAGTCTTGGATTAGTATTTATCCACTTCTGACCCTTCAATCAGAAGTGAAGATTCTTAAGCTGCCAGTCTTAGAAGTAACCATGGGCCCTCCCCAAATTTGCAAGGCACACCAAAAATTCTTATTGCTCAGAGACTGTGCCTAGACCTCAGTCTAGAGGTGAAGGTTATTCCTGGGGTTTGCTTCACTTGTCAATGATCTTGAACTTCAGGCCTGTATTCTTGCCCTCCAGTGATGCATGATTCTATCTATCTGAATAGGTACAATGAGGTGCAAAGAAAAGAAAATCTATCCGTAGAACATACTAACGACATTTGGAATCTATGGGCCCAATTCCCAGAAATCAGAATTAAAATGAGATTTGGAATGAGGAAAAAAAATTGTTGATGTTTCTAATCATTCTAATAAAGTTATCTAGCTTCTGCTGGATCGTTTTTTATAACAGGAGCCGTGCTCTATTCTATATGGAATAGACTACGCTAGGCTGGATAAAAAATGTCACCTTAGGCACCTGAATTAATAGTTCGGTTATGTACTCAGTTAAGTCTTTACTATAGATCAGCATAAGTGTGCTAGACAGACAATTCTTTAGAGCTAACATTTAAAAAAGGTGCCAAAGCCCCTTTGAGATCTGCGTGAATTATCCAGATTCAGGGAAAAAAAAAGTTAAATATACAGTGCTTCTGTACCCCCACCCCCTTTCTTAGTTGCACTGAATAAGTAAAATTGCAGCAAAGTTGGCAAGAATAAATACTTCCTCGGTTTTTCTAAAGCTGCAATTAATGATAATGAAGCCATACCTTATATGGCAAGAAATACAGTACAAATTGGATAAGTAAGAAAAATGATCAGCCATTGTATGCCTCCGATATAGTACATCAAGGTATCGCCTCTGCAAGGCTATCCTTATTTTAAATCATTAAACAAAACAATATAAATCTGCAGGCAGGTGTTTCTTGTTGCAGAAGTATTGAAAGTTGTAATGCAAACAATCTAATTTTAGCATCTATGTAGAGTGTGAAGTAAATTTACTGATCACTGATGCATTGAGCATAGGAAGAAACAATCAGCAGGAGCTTTCAGCGAGATTATCCTATTAAAGCAGGAAGACTTCATGCGGTTGTTAAGGAAGTAGTCAGAAGCAGGTGATGGAAGTGGGGGTTTGACGACTCGTCAGTGGGCCCAGTGTACATGTTAAGTTGTTGTTTTCTGCTCAGCTAAGCAGCAGAGAATTGATATGTTAGCAATGAAGTGCAATGACAATTAAATTGTAACTGACCTACATGTTACCGTCATTACGCGTTCTCTTTTTTACTGCTTTCCCTCTTATTTAATCACACAGTATGGGGTTTTTATTAGGCTGTAATGTTAAAATCTTCATCCATTTAGCCATAAATGTGTGACTGGATATCTATCAGACTTCCTTGCACTATACAAACAAAGCCATTTTGCTGAATCACTGTTGACTTGTTTGTGGCCTAATTTAATGAGTGTAATAACTTACATTACTATCCAGTTAACATTTAGGAGCCCAGAAAAGACCTGCTAGCTCGCAGTGAGCTACTGTATACATTCTCTATTCATATCACTCCTGTTTGCAGTAAATTTTATACAATAATATGCACCGCTTACAAGCCAAGCTCAGCTTGTACCAGCTGAGGGTGGCACTGTGGGAAGCCCTCTGTGCTGGGCTTGAAAAGCTCCCTCCACACAGGAACCAGCCAACATGACTCCCTTCTCTGGATACCAGAGCTGCTGGATCTTAACCCCTTCACAATCATACACACAGGTTGTCATCTACAGACATCTACAGACATCTACTGTTATTTTATGCCTCTTTCCACTCCCCCCAAACTGGAATGGAAAATAGTTTGTCAAGGCGTCAGAGAGAAAATTGTTGTTAATTAAACAAAATGAAGTTCCAGGATATGATAGAAGAGCAAGACATCAGCAAATAAAATGGGTTGTCTCTTCTTATATTTATGTGTTAAGTAGAATGTGATCTTAAACCATGCGCCATTTTCCACTTCCCTGGAACAGGGCTACCCCTCTTCCCCTGCAACCCACCCACATCTACATGTTGTCTTGCTAAATGTTTCTAGAACACAAAAACACTGTGATTTATTTGTGTTTCCATTACATACTTTGAAAACAGATTTTATACAAATCTCTGTTGTCACTTCACTCTGCCTTAGCCGGGTAACTAGCATCTCACAATTCAGTGGGTAGATTGTCACCAAAAAGCCTCATCATGTCCATATAAATAGTATGCATAGATGACAAAAGTAAAGCTCTTAACCTGCTCAAGTAGCCATCATTTTAAAAGCAACATGCACGCGCGCACACACACACACAGAGTTGATAATTTACAAACAAGTATTTCACTTCTAGAGATTTGAAACAGACTTTAATTTTTCTTTCTCCTTTTCAGAGCAGTATCACTGCATTGTTTGAGTCAAGATTTAAGTCTTTAATTACTCTCGATTAGGCAATACCTCAGACTGACATTATAATCTTAGAAATCTCGACTAATAATAAAATGAGAAGAAAATCATAGATGGAAGATATTTCCAAATTTTATTTCTTACCATGAAATAGACAAAGGCAACCTTCAGGTCTCTTACCCAGGGGAAACAGCATCACTCAATTGGGAAATAATTTTGATTTTCATTAAAAAATATGGGCCAAAGAAAATTTTTGAGTATGTTAATTAGAGCTTTTCTGTCTGGAGTTGTATCTTGACTACAAGAAAAAAGCATTTTATTGAAAAGTTTATACAAAATAAACAAGCTACCGGGTCCTGAAAATTAAAGGATAAAAGTCACAGTGATATAACGTTCTCTGTGTGTGTAACATTATTGAACTTCTACTAAATTCCAGGGACTGCTTTAAGCACTGGGGGGAAAGCTATGAAGACATCAAAATCCTTGCCCTCATGGGGCATTTAATATGGTGGGGGTAGGCAAAGAAAACACAAACAAAATAACAATCAAGGAATGCATATATTAGAAGGTGAGAGATGCTAAAAACAAAACAACAACAACAAAAGGAAGTTGGAAAGGAGAAGGAGTTTTGTGGGGTAGGTTGGATTTGACATTGGGTGGTCACAGTAGACCACACTGAGAAGGAACATTCAAAGACTTGAAGGAGATAATTTAGTTAATAATATTAATATATAATCAAATTTTATATATTATTAATATATAGCTAGGTACATATAACACATGTTGAATCACTTAAAAAGTGGACGAGGAACTGAATTTACACTAAAGAAAGATTCAGAAACAGATTAGCGAAAGGCATGTGCTGGAGATGGTGTGGAGTCAGGAAATCATCTAGAAGACTGGTGCTTACATACTCCTCCCTATGTCCATATTTTAAATCCGTGATTCATTATTTGTCCCTGGAGTAAATCTGTCACTTGGGGTCTTGGAAGGATAACAGCTCCATAGGTTGGGTGCTATCCTGACTACCATGTAACACACCAACATCTTTCAATGACTGGCTGCTTCTGAACGCATTCCAATCCAGGCGCTGCCCCTTGAAGACCCTCAGGAAGTAGGTACCGATATGCACAACTCAAAACTGAATGAAGTAGAATCCCAAGAAATCAACTAATATGGCCAACTTCAGCCAATTACTGAGTAGAAGAGAGAATCCCTTAACTCCCATATCACATTTCTCTGCCATACTTATCAGGACAAAGTAAAAGTGAAAACCCAACAAAATAATCTGGAATGTCAAGAGTATAAAATGCATGGGAAGGTTAACAGCAATTTGGTAAAGAGGTTGAAAGTATCATTAAGTTTGAAGTTAAATGCTATCATTGTAAAAATTATGCAAATGATACTACAGTGGTGCTCCTTAATATAAAATGTAGAAGGTAGGCCAAATTTTTAAAGAGAACTGGCAATTTGTTGATGTTTCTTTCATGAAGATGGCTTCCAAAGTCACAAAGGGCACTTTGGTGTAGTTTAGAAAAATGGATCCTTTCCTTGAGTTGGGGATAGCTCAGTGGTGGGACCAGACAGGAGGATTTCAGGTAAGACTTTCATCCTACTGGATGTCACTGTGCATGCATGACCAGCACGGGACATTCTTGGCAGTCTGTTGCTTGAACTGGCTACCTCTCCCCACAGCCTCTTGGGTTGACTTCTATTCATCCATAAACTTTAACTTCATTTTTTACAAAGATTAAATGAAAGTGCTATGTGCTCAGTACTATGTGCTCAGACTGGCGCATAGTAAGCCCTCAGTAAATGTCAGCTCCCTTTCTCTGAATATTCTCCAATATTTCTAAACTTAGAGGTAAGTTGGCTACTGGAAGAAGTGAGAGAAGCTCTACCTTTGTGGAATTGGTCATTTTCTTCAGTTTCTTATGTGGCTTCAACTTACAACATCATCCTTCTTGACCGATATTTTAAAAAATTCACAGAGGTGATAATAATATTGGTAACTTTCATAAAAGTCTATGAAAAGAAAGCAACTTTTTGGCCAATAGAACAATCTCAGATGAACAGATCTGAAGTGTCTGACAGATCTTCTATCCATCCTCTTTGTATTCATTTCCTTCCCAGTCTCAGTATTAGGTTTCTTCAAGCACCACAACTTTATTTTTTCTTTGTTGCACTGGGTATTGAACCCAGGGGTCATTTAACCACTGAGCTATATCCCCAACCCTTTTAATTTTGAGACAGATTCTAAGTTGCATAGACTCTCACTAAGTTGTTGAGGCTGCCCTCAAAATTGCCATCCTCCTGCCTCAGCCTCTGAGCCTCTATGATGACTGGCATGTGCCACACTGCACCCGGTTCAAACAACACACCTTGAGACTATAAAATAAATATGGAGCATTAGCCAGAAAGAAATGGGTTTGAAGCCCAGCTCTTTCTTTTGCAAACTGCATGATTTGGGCTAAATTCCTTCATCTTCTTATCTGAATATTATTTTCCTTATTGGTTTTAATGAAATGGGATAATAGATCTACTTTTCAAAATTTGTTGAAAAAATTAAGATTTCTTCTTGGGCTTGTTTCTTCCTTTATTCTGACACCCACATGATGTCTGTAGGACAAGATCCATGTTCCTTGGTCCAAAGCCCTCCAGGAAGTCATTACAACCTCCTCTCCAGTCTCTGTCATCTTCCATCTGCCCACCACCACACAGTTCCTTTCTACACTGCCTTTGATGCTCAACTAATACCCAGATGACTTTCCAAATACACACTGACATTTCCTGTCTCGAAACTGTTTTATATATTATTCCTTCTGCTCACACTGGTTACTTCTCCCCACAGTCTCTTTGGGTGACTTGTAACTTTTAACTTCATTTTTACAAAGATTAAATAATATGTGCTAGGTGCTCAGTACAGTGACTGGCACATAGTAAGCCCTCAGTAAATGTCAGCTCCCTCTCTCTGACACAGAGCCCTTTTGGTAACTGTGTGGCATGGTCTTTTCATGTATCCCACTTTACTGGAGAGAGGTGATAGAGTGGCAGAGTGAAGACAGCCTTACATTGAGAGTCTCTCTGTCCCAGCTCCTCCCCTTCACTAACCCTGAACTTGAACAGATCATGTAAGCTTCATGATCTTCATCTGGACAACAGAGATAACATAGCTACTCTACTGGATGGTTGTAAGAACTAGAACTAATAACGATTTTATGGTGCAATGACAATAAAACCAGCTACTCTTGTTTACTATTCAAATCACCCATATTCCTATTAGTATGTTACTAATATACAGTGACACTCCTCCATATCTCTGTGAATGGGATCCAAAACATTTAATCCTAAAAATTACAGGTTGAGTTTCTGTGCATTTAATTCTTGAATAAAGATGAATTTGAAGCCAGGAATGAAATCCAATAGTCAATCGCGTTACATCTGAATTTGCTTTCCTGCATAGTGCGTTACTGTGGAGTTCTACTATTATTATCATATTATTACTATTAGCTATTTCATAATAATTATGTAGTTTTTTTTTTTTACCTCTGTCTAATTTACTAGACTAGTTGCTTTTTAAATCCAAGACCATCTACTTTCCGGCCTAGTTGAGAATAGAAGAGTTGAGTGGCTTGTATCCACATCCCAGCTACATCATCGAATTCTGTGACCCTGGGAATATTACTTAGACTTCCTAAGTCTTGATTTCCTCATATAAAATGATGATGATGATAATAATGCTTGCATTATAGAAGATTGCAAAGACTAAATGGGTTGACACATGTAACAGAATCTGGCACCTAGTAAGTGCTCATTAAAGGTTAACAATCACATCATCTTGTTATTGTGACTATTATGATTATTGTTATTGACCTCAGCACCCAGCAAAGGGTCTGTTTCTGTATTAGGCATCCAGTAAATCTTAGCTAAAATTTTTATCAAATTCCCTTAAAATTTGGAAGTTGTCATTTAGGTTTGCTTCCCAATTATAGGCTCAGTCCCCTTACAGGCATCTCCAGATGGCTGGGTGTGAAAGGATCACTCTCTAATTGGCCTGAATTCCCCGAAGTCAGTCATTTTCTCAGCACCATACTGAGGGCCCGAGGCCCTCTCACCCAGTTACCTCTCCTTCCTCCACCTCCTTCCACCAGAACTGGCCAGCCTCGGGGCAGTTGGCTTCTGTCTGTCTCTCCCAACAGCCACTGCCAAGGATGCTAGCCAGTCCTTTATTGGAGCCAGGTGGAGCTGGCAAAGCCAGCTGTTGTCCGCCTTGTGTTGCCTGGACTTGTGGATGCCAATCTTCCTCCTCCCTGGCTCAGGATAAATCTTTGGCATCTTTGCTCTTTTCTGCAAACCCAGGCATGGGGTCCCAATACTTGAGATTTTCCTTGTGGGATCGGCACCTAACGGAAAGTGATAATCCCATCTTTCATTTACCTACATTCACACGTTTGTTTTGTTGAAAGTACATCAATGTAAATGAGACATGGCACGCTTTGCCCTCCAGAACTCCAAGAAAATAAATATACGGATTCCATAAGAGGGAAAGGGGGGACACCCTAAATATCTATGCAAGCATCTTCTGGATCTGGGTGCTTTACACCGAATCCTCTACCTCTGGGCACCTCTTCCAGGAAGTTCCATTTGTAATTATGCTGAGCCACAAGCTGATTGATCTCTCTTTAGAGGGGAAGTGGAAAAACAGAACTTAAGTGTTTTCAGCATTCAGCTCTCCTAACTGCTCTAGCCACGGCAGGCTTATCTGGCGGGAGCTAGCAGGAAGCCTATAACCGCTTCATCCGAACTCTCCAAATGCTGGCAACAATTAAATGAATTCTTAAGAAGAGAATCAAAAAAGCAGGAGGCAAAATGAATGGCTTATCCAAGTGCTGAGGAAGGAGAGGCTGTGTATTCAAGATGGAAAGAATATAAATACACACACACACATGCATATTATGTTACATATCTATAAAAATGTGAAATGTTATTTATTTTGAGAATACCCAGTCATTTCCATCTGTAGTAAGAATCCATAATAACATTCTCTGTTTATATAACTCTTTTCACCTCAAGAGATCCCGAATGCATTTCAGACAGCTCTATATACAAACAGAGGCCAGGAGCTCCGCCATCTCTGAAACTGGTGGAAGGAGCCAAGGCAGAAAACGTGTGTGTGGCTGCATTCATCTCGGAGACCGCTGATAGGGGAAGGGGACTTGGTCAAGGGCAGCAGGAAAACCCCGTGTTCTTAAAACAGTGTCAGTGGGGCTTGCAATGTCTGGATGACAACTCAAATTTTGATAGTTACTTAAGAAAAAAAAAAGCTGAGAGCCCCATTTATTTACTCTGGAAGGATGGGGTTGGCACAGGCAGGGCAAGGTTAATGAGGCAGAGACTCCAGGTGGTACAAGTAAAGCAAAGATAACATTATATTCCTTCCAGCATATACGCTTGGTACAGGGAATATGCTTATGATATGTACAATAAAAAAGTAACATATGTTGATTCATTGTACCCTTGTTTTCACCCATCATCTGCTTTTCCAGCGAGGACTGACTGAATCATCTGGAATCCTTTCTTTTTCCTTCAGCAGTTCAGTCCACAACCTAGCTGTTCTGGCTTCCACATAATTCTCATTTTTAAAATTGAGAATTAGATGGCATCAATGATGTGCAGGAGTTCACAGCTCAGAAGGAAGGGGAGATTTCTAGATGGCTCTAGTAGTCATGCCCTGGGAACTTCTGAGTATCCAGAAAACCCACTGGAAAATGGTTGGTCCTTGCCCAAAGAAAGGACTCTGACCAAATGCCCATTTATCGGGATGGCACCTAGAAAGCTTAAGTCATTCTTGTCTGATTTACAAACCAAAAAAGAAAATTTGTCTCTTAGGAGAAATGTGGGAGATGGACTGATGGGACACATCCCACTGTGGAGAAGGAAGATAAGAGTTTCTGGTATAGAAGTGGCTGGAAAAATTTGCAGGCCCAGAGCACTCTGGTGCCTTTAGGTAACCCTTTCAGTACCCAGGTGTCTCCAGGGTGCTGGGCCTTCCCATTGAGACTTCCTGTGTTAGGGAAGTCCAATGTCTGAACACAGCCAGATTCTGGTCCTGGCCATCTCAGACATTAGCTTTTCTACATCCTGAGATCTCTGGGACCCCCAACCCCCACCATAAACCCAACAAACGGCATGTGGAGGGGCACAGAGATCCTGAATTCTTAAGGACTTGAATTTGAAGTGGGAAAAGAGGCAAAGATACCTGATACAGAAGACAAGCCCCACTAGGACTCCTTGGGGCTATGCCCAGAAAAAGGGTTTGAAGGCAAACAGAGCAGGGGCAGAAGGCCAAATGGACCATCCAAAATGTTTTGGGGAAAATTATTCCTTCCTATAAGTGTGTTTCCGTTTGCCATGAAGCCAGGAAGAACCCTAATAAAAATCAGTTTAGCACATTCAGAGCAGCCTTTCAGGGAAGGGTTTCATGTGGAAATTGACTCTCAGGTCACCTCAGTGAGGTGGGTAGAGTAAAAAAAAAAATGCTTACAAAGGAAAGTGAGGCATAGGTAAGTCAAATGGCTGAACTCCTCCAGAGCAGGAGCCAGAATCTTCTCACTGCAGAATTTAAAGTTCTTCCCACTGTGTCTTTCCCAAAGTTACAGTTAGCAAGTAAGAGATCCCAATGGTTTTCCAACCGAAGTGATGGTTATGAGCATAGACTTCTTGTTGACTTTTAGCATCGTCAGTGTTCATCTTTCCACCGGCATGAACAGGGGACAGGGAGAGGGGAGAGATCACAAGGAAAAGGTGAAGGAATTTTGTTTCCTCCTTACAGTTCCCATTTAATTCTTCCTTGCTACTGTTCATACCATCCTAAGGACACATTTGGAAAGAAACAGAAAAAGGGACACTAATAGACAAATAGATGGATTGGTGGGAGAAAATTTATTTAAAAATGGTATATTTCAATGAATTATTAAAAATGCATTTATCCTTGTAAATACTACCACAATGGAAAAGAGAGTCTTTTCATGGCAGGATAAGAAAGGTTCATGTAATTTGGGGTTATATAGTTCAGACTATAAAATTACCAAGGTCCCAGAATCAGAGAGTCTTTCCTGAATTTTGGAAGACATCATTCAGAAACAATAAAGGGACTATCTCTTTGCACACTAGTCTAAACCCTGGAGCTCACTCTACCAAATAACTCAAGGCTTACAAAGAAAGGCTAATAGACCAGCGAGTTCAAGGACAGTATGGATATATTCAAGAGTGGCATGAACTCAGTGGGGTTCTGGGGGGTTGAAGAATAACCATTTTTTTTCCCTAGCCATGAAAGACAACTGTGCTTTCCCTAATGTGCTTCTTGGTGCCCCTATTAGAGATGACTCAGACTAGCTAAAATAACAAACAGGTCCAATGCGACATCTTCTTAAATAAGGAATGGGTCACTGTATTCTTTTTCTGGCCTTGAGGCAGATTGTACTCCCTGTTCTGAAGTGTCCTGCAGCTGTTGGCAGAAATGTCCACAGGTATAATCATCTAAAGAGAGATTTTTGTAAAACTGAGTTGGATGAGGACTTGCCACATATTCAGAAAGCACATAATGTATGTATATGCATATATATATATATATATATATATATATATATATATATATATATATATATATTTAATGGACTCCTCTTATTCCAGAGAAACATAAACACAAAGGAATGTTCTTCAAATGCAAAAATTGCCAAAGGGAATCAGAGGTGCATCAGTCAATACAGGTTGGGTTTGCTACACTAAAACAAACAAACAAACACACACCTTGGAATCTCTGGAACTTATGTGGACAAAGTCACCCACCACACACTCTAGCTCCACATGTCCATCTCTGATCTGCAGTGGAGATGGGATTGGGATAATCAACTTTCTCAGGGACACAGGCTGAATAAGTTTCTGCTACTTGGATGATCTCTATTTATAAGCAGAGATAAGAGATGTGAATTGTTCATTTCACACTGATTCTGACAGGTCTTTCCTGAAAATGACCCATGCCGTTTCATTGACCAATGCAAATCTCTCTGCCTTGGTTGAGGGGTTGAAAGAAGTAAAATTCTACCATGTCCAGAAGAAGGAGAACAAGAAATACTGGCCAACAACTTAAGAACTACCCATGGAATAGTTCTTCATTTGGTTGCAGACAGCTGAGCTGATGTCATTGTGTGCAAGGTGCAGGGAACGGGTATCAAGTTAAGAAAGAGAAGGAAGAGCTTCCATATATAGCTTTCCAGAATAAGCTGGCCAGGGAAGTAGAAAATTCCTTTTCACTGGGTTTATTTTAAGAGAAACATAAAGACCTTCTCTAAGAAATGCTAAAGAAATCCCAAATATCTACAGGAGTCAGGTAGGTAGCATAATATATGAATCATCCTGGGAAAAAGATATGTGTTAAACATATGGAAAGAATGGAAGGTTCCATAAAGATATTTCCTCTCTCCCATGTTTCTTCAGAAATGGAGCCTGCCCAATCAGCCTTTGAAAAGGACATAAAGGGATATTCATTTACCGCGAAACAAAAACAGTGAGAGGAATGATAAATGGTGGCTAACACCCAGCTTTAGCCCAAGAGCCAACAGAGAGCAGAGGAGACAGAGCAAAAGTAGGGACCAAATGCCTCCTGGAAAGAGAATTCGGCTCTAGCCGATTGCTGCCACGTGGGGAGGAGTTAAGTCCAGCACGGCCGGATTTTCCAACTTCACTTTTTAAGACCAGAATTCTTGATGTGTATATGCAATCTCCCACTTTTAAATGTTGATGCAATTACTTTCAAAGGACACTGTGAGCCGAACAAACAATGTAGGCTGTGGATCTGGGCAATGGCCCATGGGTTCATGGCTTGTGCTGGAAGGAACAATTCTGTTGTAAATGTGGGTGTGGCAGGGAACCAGGGAAGAAGCACTGTACAGTCTCTAAGATTTTGTTGGGAATCCAATAAATAGTAATAAACACTACCCCTTTATTCACTACCCCCCCCAAAAAAAAAACAAGACAAAGGGGTGAGCAAATAGGGGCTAAATTATACCTTTTGGGCAGAAGCAAGCAAGGCTGGGAATGATGGACAGCTGAGATTCCTAGAATTAGAGATTTTATTTTCCAAGATTGCTGGAGGACTGGGTCAGGCCTCTCCTATACTCCTCCTCACCTCAGGCAAACACCCAAAGGGGATGTGCTCCCCATGAGCATCTGGGGAGAAGGATGGCAAAGGGGCAGAGGTTCCCAGAGTTGGTTCCTCTTTCAAGATCCTCCTATCAGATAACCCATTCATCTTCCCACTAACGGGGGTGGCAGTGGTGAGTGAAGCGGTTGGTAGAACCCAGAAGTATTTCACACACCCAGTAGTGATGGGGAAGGCAGGATCCTCCTCAACAGTTATTTCCAGCCAAGGCCACCTCTAGCACACAGTGCATCTTTGTGCAAGTTACAAAAAGGCACTCCACCCTGGCAGATGAATTGCAGAAGGGCCCTTTCCTCCTGGCCAATGCAGCCCCAGCCTGGGGCACACAACTTGGCAAGCAGCACTGGGGCTAGCTTCCAGCCCACACTTGCCTACTCAGCCGGGTGCCTAAGTACAAAAACCCACAACTGCCCATAGCAGTCCTGCTTCAGACTGCTAATAATCCTATCAATTCGATTCCAGAATCTTCAGTCTCCAAAGTAACCACATGGTGTAGAGCACCCACCCACTGTCCACCTCAAACAGTTGGAATTAATATTGGTCCAGGCTGTGTCAAGTCTGTGAATGGGGTGGAACCGAGGAAAGGTTGACTGCCTGGCATAGCCTGTGGCTTTTTTATATTATTATTATTGTTCTCTCAATTTCACAATCATTACGTTGGTACAAATTTCCAAAGAATGAACAGCCATTTTTTTTTCAGCATGTCAGAATTTAGTGAGGCTATAATCATTTCCTCACAATGTTTTTTAGTAAAGAATATATTAAGGGAGACATTGTTTTAAAAGTTTCCATGTACAACTGTGGCTTGTCCCACATTCTTTGTATTCAGATGTCAGACTGTAATTGTTGGTTAGCAGCAAGGTTACCGGATGGGTTATAAAATGCATTTCAAATGAATATCAAAATGACTTAAGGAAATACAATTAACAGCTGGTGTAGTTGAGGCAGGCTCCATGTTCATTGCCAAAAAAAAAATACAATCTTCATTAGAGTAGCACATATTTCTGTGTCCATGATATAACACCTTAATTTCTGGACTTCAACCCAGGAAGAAAAAAAAGGCATGGGGCTCTAATTAAATAAAACAAAATGAAAAGGAGTGGAAAATTCTACTTATCAGAGGTGAGAGACATGCCTAGGAAGGGAAAAAACAGAATAAAAAATAAAGAACATTTAGATGATGTCTCCCTAACAGTTCACACCCAGGCGACCAGGATCAGCACAGCCTCTAGAGAGATCCTCAGGATGTTAGGCTTCTGTATCCGTCATATCCTTCTGCATCCTTCCTCAAGCTGGGTGCTTTGGAAAAAACAAAATGACATGTTCTTTGCCATTTATTTAGAAGTTAGCTCTTTCCTCTATTGCAATGCCAACAAACAGGATTCTACATTTCTGCCAACCTATTTCCAGGTCACTGGTATGTTTAAAGAAAAGAAAGCAGACCTGGCTGTCTGGCTAATCTGAAAAGGCTGCTCTTTCAAAACTGCTTACGACCTACCCATTCATTCATTCATTCACCTGATTTTTATCAAGAATCTCTACACAGGCAGAATGGGTAACTGCTTCTGCAGCACCTCTATCATTCCTTTATGAGCCCAGGGGATGAAGCCAAAGGTGCTCTTGTGCATAGTTTAAAATCCTCACTGATTTTCTCAGTGAGATGAGCAAGTGACCCATCTACCCTTTAATAACTATTTGAGGAATAAACAAGCAAATGAGCAAACAAATTCACTCCATCCCACATGTAATTTGATACATGTAAAAAAATAAGGAAAACATATGTACCATAACTTTCACCTTAATGTACAGAGAGCTATTGTGAATACAGGGAGGGGCTCTTTTCAAGGAACAAGAACAAAACACCCCTGTTCCAAACTAATCTTGGGCAGAAGGCTGTGGCTGAGCCCTCTGGTGTAGGGCACATGATTTCCTTCATTTATCTTCCTAATGCTACTTGCAGATCTATAAGGTGAAAAGTAGGCTCACAGATAAATATTCTTAACGTAAGATGCCCATGAAGATGAGCTTGCTTTCTCCTCTTCTCTCTTCCCTCACAAAGATAACAAACAGAGGAGGAAAGCGTGGCACATGGGGAAGTGGAGTTAAAATGTACTGCACGTTACTAATCCTAACATAACATTGGCAGCTTGCACAATCCCCCTGCCAAACCCAAATTAACACACTGCCTTACTGGAAGGCAAAGGCTGCAGCTATATTTATAGCTCAATTAACAAGTTTCATAACTAAACCTCCAGAAGTCCTAGGCAAACCTGACAAATGCTATGCATCTTAACACCACGGTGACCCTGCCAGAATGCCACCATCTTCTAACGGGGAACAACTCCTGCTATCACCTTGCAAGAACAATGATGATTGGCACTGGCCCATCCGATAGAGGGAGGCTGGCTGGGCAACTCAGCTCTTGTCAGGGGTACGTCACGTAACAACTCCCAACCAACACACATACGGTGGATTCAAGCAGGCAGTTAATTCCTCCTTTTGCAGACGAGGGAAATGCCTGCTCCTCCAATGGCTACAGAGTATGACTGCCATCTTATGACTCAGGAGCCTTGGTCCTTCCGGGAACAGTATAACAGAAACAGAGTACGTCACTTGGAGGGTATTATAGCTTCCAAAGAAGCACAGAACTTCTTCATAATATCTTCTAAGCAGGTTATTTTTGCTAGAGGGAGAAAGGTTCTTCAGAGGATGATTAGTGCACTCTTTGGGTACAGTAAAGAATTATTAATACAGCGCTTGACTCAGAGAAATCTGCCTACAGAGTCCAGGTGGGCTTTCCCTTTATTCAGGAACAACATCAATGTTTGCATGTCACAGTGCCCTGTGATGAGTTATTTGCCTGCATGTCTGGTTCCTGCATGGGACCCTGAGCTTTTTGAGCCCATAGAGGGCGAAGCATTCTGCAACATTATACCCTCCATAGCACTTCGCTCAGAACGAAGGGGTAGTAAGGACTGAGCATTTGGGAATGAGGAAATGAATCCATGAATGGATACATGAATACATTAATAGACAAACAGTACCATTCTCCCACACACTGTCAGGATGCGTCATTCTGCAAGCCTCTGGCTTTAATTTTCAGGCTAGAGTTAAATGAATTTCACACACCTTCCTACCCTCTTCATATCACTCCAAACCCATCTCCAGCCACCTCTGTCCCACCTCTATTCTTCATAAAGAGCTGAGTATTTAGGTCAAAGAAATTGGGAAAAATACAATTTGCCTGTCAGTTAGAGCCCTCAATTTCTGTTATTTTAGATCTGTTTCTGTTATTTGAAACCCTGAGCTACTAACAGAGAAGATGGCCAACTCTTACTATTTTAATGTATTGAGGTATACGCCCTTGAGTAAGTTACTAATTCCTGAGTATCTCCCTTGTCTGTTTACAAGGGAAATATTATGCTTTTTTACCATCTAGTCACACCTACACACATTAATGGCATGCTTCTTTGTTTAAGTATACTTAAAGGATGATTGGAGAAACTATTTTTAATACATCCATACTTCTAAATCTGGTATGAGAGAATCCAGGTTTGTTTTTGTTTTTCCTCCGTTAAGCTCTGATTTCTGGACCTTCAATTCTTAAGCACAAGTTATTCCTTCCAAAGAACACAAATAGACCATTTTCTCAGGACAACTTTGTGGCTGCTGAGAAAATATGTAAAGTTGCAAGCACGGGATAAAGATGATAAGACAAATTGGGTGCTGTCATCAACAGACCCAGAGTAAGACCCCTGGGGAATTTCTGCCAGGGTTCAAGATCTATTGCTTCTTCCTGCTTCTCAAAAAAGACCTGGTACAATGATACCTTTGTGATACCTTAAAAGAAGTTTCCATTGCACAATATGGTCCTAAAATATGCTAAGTGGGGCAAGTAATCTGTAGCTGTTATTATAAATGTAGTTTGAATGTTTAAGTGCTTCTGGGTAGGTCAGTGACTTCCCAGTTGATCATTGACTCTTATCACTCCCTGTCTTAATCCTCAATAGATTGTTATGTCCCACAAAGTATAAGACATCCATCTGTTTGTTCACTCTGAGGTCCAGTGCTTACAAGGATGGTGGGCTCATTGTAAATTCTCTACACCTATTTACAGAATGAATGAATGAAACTCTTCAACTACCTGTTTCTTCTCAGCGCTTCCACCAGGCTTTTGATATCATTGCAACAGCTTTAGTTCAACAGAAGCGAATCAGGTGCAGGGGATACTGAGAAGAATAACACAGAGTCCCCTGTCTCAAAAACCACACACTTCAGCTCACAAAATAACACACTAGTTTCGATGAAGGAGATATGCTAAGAAAAAACAAAGGGCCTGGAAAAGATTGATAGGCAAGCAGGAAACATTTGTAATGTGCCTAGGTGGGTAACACATCCATTGCATGGATAGGAGAGGGAGAGCATTCCACACTGAGGAAACTGGCTAGGCAAAGCCACAGAGCTGTGAGAGTAACAATCTTTACAGGATCGTGAAGGTCCTCACAGACCTAGTGGAGCAGTTTAGATGCTAAACTCCATGAAAAGAAGTGCTGTTAAAGGATCTCAAGTAGGCAATGCAAAGAAGAGAATGATGTGATAGAAAGTTACCCTGATATCACTGCAGAGGACTGGCATGAGGCTAACTCAGAGGAGAGATGGTGGGAAGCTAGATGAAGGCAGGGTGCATTCAGTTTCTCCTGGGAGAAATCTGTGCTACAGAAACTTTGAAGATAGAATTACCAAGTGAGGTAGTAAGTGAAGAAGAACAGAGACAAGCATGGGCCTAAGTGGCTTTGGGGAATTAAGTAGATCGTGTTGGTGAAGGGAGGCCAGAAAAAGTAACCAGCAGAGGACATCACTGAATTGACAGCATCCTGGTCAATGGTGGCCTTTTAAGGAAGTTTCAGGAAAAGGTGGGCAATACAAATAAATTCAGTGAATTAAAGAGTGAGTGTAATATGAAGAGTCAAAGGCTTGCAGAAGAAGGAATCATTTATTTATTTGTTCAGGAAACTGGGTCAAGGAAGAGGGGAAGGCTGAGTAGGCAGAGCACAGAAGATTTTCAGGGCTGTGACACAGCAATGGTGGATGTATGTCCAAACCCACAAAATGCACAGTACCGAGAATGAACCTGAACATCATCTGTGGCCCGTGAGTGACAGAGAACAACAGTGGAGCCCATCAGTGGTAACAAGGCCCCCACAGAGGTGCTGAATGTTGACAGGGGCCACTAGGGAAGGGATGCATGGGAGCTATCTGCACTTTCTGCTCAGTTTTGCTGTGAACTTAGAACTGCTCTGAAGACTAAAGCTTTTTAATTTTAAAATATCTTGGTGAAAGTGAAGAGCAACGAGATGGAATTTTGAAGAGAAAACAAAGAAGTCAGGGAAGATGATGGTTTACTCTCTTACAGGCACGTGCATGCACACAATGAAAAAGACTTACCTAAGCAGACTTATATGTAAGTGTTTTTATGCTTAGAATTAGTCTGAGAGGGAAATATTTGAGAGAGAAAATGTAGCTGATGCAAAAAAAAAAAAGTCCTTGGCAAGGACTTAGAACAGTGCCTGGTGCATAGTAATTGCTCAATAAATGTTATGTTATTATCACTACTATAATATCTATTACTTTCTTCTTTATCATACAGTAATTGAGGTGATGACCTCAGCTCACTAATTAGGCCATTAGCTCACACAGGAAGGGCTGTGAATACTTCAAGTTCATATTCCTTATAAGCACTTAGTACAATTTCTTGAACAGAATATTCGTTTATTGATTCATTCCTTCAACATATTTATCGAGCAAATGATAAAATGGAAATCTATTTTGGGTGGTCATTTTGGCTTCTGCCCTTATTTCAAGTAGACTTTAAGCATTTTTATACTTAACTTTGAAGTACCATATGGTGTGTATTAAACAAATGGCCTTGGCCCTCTCATATTACAACACTACTCTTGTATGCGCCAATTATGAGCCTTTTAGCCACGTTGAACATAATTACAAGACTAGAAGAAGGAGACTGAGGGCTGCAGAGGGGGTAGTTTCAGAGATTCCACAGTGGCAGCAAGGATTGGGCTCCTTCTGTTTCCCTGCTATTCTGGCCTCTGTTGGCTTCATCCAAAGGGTAGCCCTCAGCATCACAAGATGGTGGCAATAGCTCTAGATTTCAAATGTAGATGGAACAGCCAGGGGACAAGAGATTATTTCTTCCTGGATACCTTTCTTGTGAGAGGAAACCTTTCCAAAAGATTACTAGTCAAAACTGTGCTTCACACCCACATCTCACACCATTTTGTAACAATGGGGGATGGAGCCACCATTTCTGCCTTAGAATCAGAACAAGCCATCCCTTGGAAAGATAAATAAGATTTTCAGGACACGTTTGCAGAGGACAGTGGACCCTGGAATAAACAGGGTTCAATTTGGATGTATAAAGGTATAGACGTAGGATGGGGTGGAAAAATGGATTTGGGATAGGAAATTGTTAGTGTTAAACTTGAATCAAAGAGGATACAGCAAAAGAAAAGAAAAAAAGATAGGATACAAAGTAGCACCCATCCAATATGTGGATGTAAAATTTACTTTTGATTCACTTTTGAGCCAACAGAAGATAGACAGTAAATTATGAATAGGTACACAATGACCTCAAGTTTAAACCAGGTAGTAAGAGAAGGACATTGTCAAAGTGTTTCGGAACTAAGTACACATATGCCCTGCTGTCTCAGGACAATCATGATTCAGGGAGAGGGACATTATTCATTTACTCTACTAACATTTGAGTGTCTTTGGTCAGATCTAATATCAGAATTTGGAAATAAATATTAATAAATCAAGTTCCCTTCAGTAAAAGAGGATATAATCTAGAAGGAAGACTAGCATCTAAGCAAATAACTATAACATATGTTTATAGGTAAGGAAGAATGTACCAGGCATAGTGTGGCACAAAATTAGCCATGTTTACTTTTATTTTGGAGCAGGAAGGATTTCATGAAATAATGTGATGTTGGAACTAGGTCTTGAAAAATAATGGGTTGTCTGCCAGATGAAAAGGGGCTTGGAAGGGCATTTAAAAAAATGGCTATAATATAGAAGTGTGGAGTAGTGTTTCTATCCCCATGTAACTCCAAGTGGATATGGATGACTAGAGAATAGAGTACAAGAAGGAGCGAGGATGGAGTGATCTTGGAAGGAAGGAAATGATGGAGGGCTTTATTGGGTCTGTTGGTCTGTAATAATTTGGTATTTTATGTAATAAGTAACATTGAAGACTAATAAAGTGAATAGACATTTTCAAGTATTGTTAAAAGCTGGGTTGAAGAGAGTCTGAGGAGAGAGCAAGACTGGAAGTAGATGTTCAGTTTAGACAGTGCCTCCATAGAGCAGGCAAACACACAGTACCGCTGGAGAGTGGAGAAAGAGGAGGGATAAAATGATAGAATGTGGGGGAACCTGAATGTGGAAAAAGAAATGGAAAAATCCAGAAGGAATGAATAGGTGAAAGTATAATCAAGACAGAAAAAATAAGAGTTGTTCAAACAGAGGGCGATCGATTCATGCAGGTTTATGTGGGACTTTCCCAATTTTAGCAACTAAAAGATCTACATCCTTGGAAATCCTTCAGTTCCAGCCACACCAGGACAAGTGGTTACCATACATGGAAAAGTAAATTATGAGGGGAATATAAGTTCAGTTTGAACGATAATGAATTCCAAATCTATTGTACAGTAGAGCTTTCAATTTGCATCTACTTGGCCCTCAAACAGATGGCCAGTTCAGTGAAAATTATACCAGCAGCTAGCATTCACTATCTACCCTCAAAAAGGTGGTTTTAAAACAATTTTCCACATTTCTACCACATAGCTTTCACATGGTTAATGTGGGAGGTCCTGGCACAACTGGTTAAATGATCTTTCTCCACTGGGGTTCATGGAGATACAACATAAAGGATGATTGATGGACACTTTTTGAGCCATTTATGCAAAGTGCTAAAAAATTATCTATGAAAGGAATAAGTACTATTGTAACCCATGGTCATTTTTATCACAGAGGTTACCATCTGTTTTCACTACCTACAAAATCATTATTCATTCAGAAAACAGAATGCTCCCATGTCTTATTAATCTTTGTATCAGAAAGCCATAACTGTTGTCTACATATATAAGCAAATAATTTGTTGCAAAAAATGAATTATATTAAGTCCATAAGTGTACATATTACACTTACCACACATTTACTCAAAACAACTATAGTCCCCAAATTTATTTACCTTAAGAAAAAAAATAAGTATTTGAAAACACTGGACAAGGACATTGGATGTTTGAACAAGAGCTTTGAGAGGATTCTAGACATTCAATTTAGTTTAGCACAAGCCTAGAAACATCATAGTGAGAAGGAAGTTCCCTTGAATACACTTATTTGTGCTTGAGACCAATATTGTCCCACCAATAGTCTGCTCTATAAATTGACCCCATGCTCAGAGTCCCCAAAGGTCTTATTTAAAACAATGGGGCAGATATTGAGGATGGTGTGCAACTCTTAACTTGGCAATTCCCAATTCTGATTTAAACCAGACCTTTAGTGTTATTTTAACATAGGTTTTGGATTTAATTATCTTAAATGTCTAAAAGAATGCATACAATTCCCCAACTGTTTATCTCTTTTATGGTAAAATCTCTTCCCCTATCCCTAGAAATCTGTTTTAATTATTTAATCAGTTTGGCTGAAACTCACAAAGCATTAAATTGTTAGTTGTTACTTAACATTCCTTATAAATTGCATTTATTAATTTCTGGATAGAGACTTGTCCATTGCTACAGTAATTTAAATTAGTACCACATGGTTACAGACTGCTGCTGAATAATGATTAAATCTTTGGGGCAAATTCAGTCTTTTAAGATATTTAAATGGTACTAGAGATAAGCTAACCAAATTTGGGCTCAAGAAGTTACAATTTATCAAAAACGTAATCAACCATGGCCAGAATGCTCATCGCAAGCAGCACATAATGTGGTCCATGAAATGACATTTTAGCATCTCTCACTGTGGTCACAGGGAAGTGTGCTGACGGTGCAACACAGTGATGCTCCATTGATATCTGACACTCGCCATCTACAAGGTGCTACGCAATATTGTGTATTTTTATACATTCAAGTCCCCCTGATACTCTATCAGTCATTTTGTTACCCGTCACCGTGACATATTTTGTTCCTGGCGGTTTAATTTCTCAGGCACAAACAATCAACAGAGCACCAAACCCTGTGGAATCCTGGAAACAGAAGGAGGAGTTCTAGGGTCTTGGTGGTGCTTCAGAATGATGGAAGTCACTAAGAGAAATAGCTGTGCTGGGAATATGGACTCTAAACTTAAGCAGAGAATGGGGAGAGGTCCTGGTGAAGTTAAGGGAGCTAGCCTGGGTCATAGATGGAGAAGGCTCTAGGGTTCAGGGCTTCTTACCTCCAATCCAGAATGTGTCTTCCACAAGTTTACCCACCACCGATTCCTTTTAATAGGATGATCCAATCCTGGTCCTTAAAACTTTCTTGGATCATTGAAATAACCTGATCTTTTCTCACCAGTAAACCAACTGGGGAAATTAAATGATGTAAAATGAAATGACCGTAAGTACCTCCTACTGGAAAGACTACTGAAACACTCAGGTAAAATAGTAAAATCAACTCATAAAATAATAGATTCATCTTCCTGCAGCTAAAGATAAATATTAAATAATCCTAGGTGCTGCTGGCTGAAAATTAATTTCTGTAAGGCAAATAGTCTAGTACGTATATGTGTTTCAATTTCTGTTTGGCAAGGTGCCTATTTTGAGCATCCTGCGCAGACCTTTGAAGTACTCGGGCTGCTCTGATAACACAGATGCTTAAACAAGAATTGCTTCCTCAGGGCTCCTCAGCACTATAGAGAAGTCTGTTTTGGATCGTCAGGCTCCCAACTAATTCCAGGTATTCAGCCTAAAAACACAACATTTTTAATACATTAATGATACATTGCAGCCCTTCTGCATTGAATTGTGCCAAAAGATAGGAGTGACATTCACTTATTAGAGGAGTCACAAAGTACGGAACCACTGCAATTTGTGTTCCCCAAATTACAGTCAGGTGCAGTTACCCGCATGGGGCAGGTTGAAACAGGATACACAATGAGAAAAAAAAAAAGTGCTTCAGATAGAGCCCTCTAATGATTAATTTACAATAGAAAGAAGGAACAAAGGGCAAATAGTACATTGTATTCTAAATCATGAAATTATTATAGTCATCCTGCCTGCCTACTCTTAGACTGAGAAAGACCCTTTTCATCCCTCCTAGATGTTTTAACTATGCTGCTTTAATCCTCATGTTTGGCAAATCACATCAATTGTCCCCAGAAAGCCAAACATGCTCAGCATCACTTCCAATGAAACTTTCAAGAATGTTAAAATAAAAATGACCACCAAAACAATAACGGATCCACAATCTGAACTTTCTTCCCTAAAAAGCCATCCTTAAAAAAAAATTATGAGCAATTATCGCAGGAAGAATGATCCATGAGTAGCAATGGGGAGTCAAGTATGTAACTTTTGGACAAACTGTATTTTTATTTGTCATGGAGGAAAGAGCAAAGTTGCCCTGGCCAATGAAGAGAGAAACTGTTGCTTCAAAGTCTACTTAGGTTTTTCTCTCCAGAAGGTTTTAACAGAATGCCAGGTCTATAAATGACATCATGAAGTGGAATCCCCTTACTTTGATATTCTACCAACACTCCATGCCTCTTTCCAGAAGAAGGATGCAACCCAGCCTCCTGACCAAATTCCATCTTGTGCCTCTGCATTCTGTCTCCTCTGAATGCCTCCTGGAATTTCATCTGGTCTTCATTCCATGCTGTAAATCAATATGAGCTGTTGGAAAATTGCTCTTAAGGTGGCTGCACTTCAGTACTGGGCAACATGACTCATGAATATTTTTAACAGCCAAAGCCATATGCTCCTCTCCTCTGTAGAACATGGGCTGAGTGAAGCTGCTTAAACCACACACAGTGTGACAGCCACTGCCAAGCACTTTGGGAAGACATTTAGAGGTTGGCTGTTCTCATAGTCAGAGATAGAGAAGGTCCTTAGTCAGAGATAGAGAAGGTCCTTGACTTCATGAGCGAATACCAGGGGACACAGAGCTAAAATATGGAAAGAATGAAGGGTTTATTTTTGTGCTCTTATTTTTTTTTTTAATTTTTGTTTCTATGCTTGATTTATTTTACACATCAGTTAAGGGAAAAGCTCTTTTATCAAGTCAATCTTCAAGTGAACCCAGCCACACTCCCACCTCTCTCTGGCACTCTTTCCAAGTGTTCTGGCAGGGTTCTGGGTATCTGGGAGATGCTTGCCTATGAGCCACCAATGCTCAGAACTACACAGGAGGAAAAAAAAAAAATCTCCTCTTTTTTTTGTGATAGGATGGTTTCAAAATGCAAATGCATACACAGACTGATGGAAAGTTGGAGCATGTTTTGAAGACCAGCTTTTAGGGGGAAGAGCGATCTGTGTCAGAAAGAGGAATGAAAGAGATAACAGAAGCACTGTTGATTTGAAGGAGATGGGGAACAAGATGCAACAACGTGGAAAAAGGAAAGGATGCAGAAAGGACAAGACTGGGGAAAGCCAGAGGCTCATCTTGTTCATGACAGGTCTTGATTTCTATCTTCTAATGTCATTTCTAAATTTTCAACTTTGTTTTACTTTTAAATAACCATCTATTGAGAATTGTTGAGCCATAGTTGGCCGATTGAACTTATCTGATGATCTTTCTGGGTATGTTTCATGATCTGTGTTTAAGAGCCTGGCATTTCTCAGCACTATGGGTCAAGGGATGTGGCTATGAAAGGGACCCATAGGGCTCCTGCCCTCCAGGATCTTATAATGGTGTTTGATAAGTGTTATGGGAATACCATATGGATTAAAAGAAGGGTTTCCAGGGAAAGTGAGCTGAGACTTTCATGAAATAGAGAAATAAGTCTAAACACCTCAATAAGTCTATTGTCACATCATTAATTTAAGAGGACTCTCCTCTTTACATAAGAAGGCAACTGACAAAGGGCAGAGGGAATAAGCAGAGCTTGTTAGAGGGCAGAAAATGTAGAGTGTCACCAATCCAGTGGTGCCAAGGAAGAGGCTAGCTGCAGGGTGGGGTGTGGGAGTTCAGCCTTAACCTTCAGTTTATAAAATGTACCTTCTAGCCCCAGGCCCCAAAGCCACTGCTACTTATGCCCTGCCTCTCCCTCTCTCTTAGTCAAATGACTTCAAAGTAAGCAAATTCAAGTGAAAGCTAATACATTTGGCTTATTCACACACACACACACACACACACACACACACACACACACACCATGCAATCTGACTGCAAGCACAACCTATGCCCTGCAGTACTTGGTGATAAGGTTTCTGAGGCCTCAGTTCTTTTCCACTATAAACGGTACTCGTGAAAGGTCTAGTAAATGTGAAAGTGCTTCGAAAATGAATGCCACCAGAGTCTTGATATTTGTAGATCAAATGCCCAACTCTGCATGGCCAAGTAAGCTTGCTGCCAAACATGCCTGGAATAGCCAGTCAGATTAATAGTCATTAATCTGACCACACACCTTCTGTGAGAATTATATGTATAACTACCTTTGACCAATGCCCAGGATGCTGAAGACTTTGATTTGTAAAAAATGCAATCATCCAAATGCTTAGACTATCTCATGTCAAATATCCATATGGTTGGGGGGAAAAAATTAATATTTGCCCTTATGTATAAAATATCTGAGGGATGGATTGTTCACTTTTGTTGAGATAGGTTGATGTCTCTTATACATGGCTTTAATTATTTTCCCCATTTGCTTTTATATGCACTTTCACTCCTGTTGTGGCAGGGTTTTATTATTATTATTATTTTTAATCCCAGAAAAAAAGGAAAAGATTCAATGCAGACAAAGAACAAATGCTGTAAAAATCGACTGTAATAATGTGTTCAGTGGGAACCGTGGTCATTGTAGGGTAAAGTTGCACACCTACTCGTTCTTTTGTGATGGTTGTGTTTTTACTATTTCAAATTTAATACTTTTTCTAATATATTATATGTTACCTCCCATGTATTTAAGCTGTACTTAAAAGCATGCTAAGAACTGGTAATTCTTTAATGGTTGTTCACTTACAAGCGATTGTGGGTCATTACACAATCATTTAAAGGGCATTAATGAGAACCATTTAATGGTTTTAGTAGAATATCATTGTAAGGGACAGGGGAAAAGTTACTGGCTGTAAATTTTTATGACCATTTCTTACAAAACGTATTACTTTAAAGATTTATGTACGTAACAATGAGTACAATAAAAGCCATGCTAAAAATAATTTGAAATCAAAGTAATGCATATAGATAAGTCTCTGCTCTACTGAAATGGGGTGGGCTGTTTAAAAAAAAATCTTTCTTTTCTCCTTCCTTTCTTCTTTCTTTCATCTCTCTCTTATTTTCCTCCCTCTTTCTCTGCCTTCCATCCTTGCTCCTTCCATCTTCTTTCTTAAAGGATACTTTCAGTACCAGGAAAGTTTTTGCTTTAATGAAAACGATTATAGATTGAAATCCTAACTAAAATGATTTTAGTTGGGGGTGGAGGAAACACAGAAGTAATAAAGCAGGGGCAATATTGCATAAAAATGCCCCAAATGTAGTGAATCTTTGTTTATAGACCTTTCCCTTGATATATCATTATTTTAAACTATTTCCTCTTATATAGCATAGGACTAAAATAGAAAATCCAATACTTTCTAGGACATCACTCCCTAAGGTAGGACAGGGGACTAAAAAGGAAGAAGAACTGGTCCTGGTGGTATACCTGTAAAATACATACAGAGAGGCCTCACGCCTACCCAGAGGAGCCCCATGCATCCTGCTCTATGCAGCCATCTTTGGAAAAAGAAATGGGTGTTTGAGAAGCTGATTGTACTGAGGGAGTAACCTTATTAAAGTGCTTTCATAACACAACAGTCATCATATTATGCCCCGTTTTTGTCCACTTGTGATTCTCCTAGAATACATAATGAGTAAGACAATGCCCCTTTCCCAGTATTCTTGCATAAGCAGGAAGATATTTCTAATTAAAAAGGTAGAGTTAGCGCAGCACATGAAATGAACAGAAGTGTATCTCTAGAAATGCAAAGATTTTACTGTTTGCATTAAGTAACACTTATATTTCTCTCTGATTCTAGCCCAATACCCATTACCAATAAGAGGAAGATTTAAGATAACTTGGTCAAAAGATGGTGAATTACAACTTTTAATTAAAATGTAGAAAATAGTTGCTTTAAAATAAACATGATAATATGTTCACAATCATTAATATTTCATGGGGAGAACAACAGAAGCAACCTGAATATTTTAGAATGTGACATTATAAAGTCAGGCAAAGGGAATTTTTAGAAAGTTATAGATGTCCCAGAGAGAAGACTGTGCCATTGCTACCCTCTATTTCTAGTCTTCTTCAAAGCCCCAGCAGAATGAGACCCACACATCTGGATCCATAGGAATCTCTTTTCTTGACCACACTCAGACCAAGCCAGGGATGACGGAGACGGTAAGAGAGTAAGGCAAGCTCTGGGGTCGACACAGCATATTTATACCAAAAATGATCAATAAATCTATATAGATGACTGGGAGAAGAGCTCATTTCTTGATATGACTTATACATCTTCTTTTTTTTTAAACACAAAATTTTATAAGAGTAACACAATTGCTACAACTTAGAATAATGTCATCAAAATCAGCATGCATCTTAATTTTAAAAAGAATTTCAACAAATCTAATGTGGGACTGAAATATATTATTGATGCTATGTTCTAGATTGAATGTAGCAATATGATTTTTCAATCTAGAAAAGTGTTCAATTGAGAACATAATAAATTCACATTCAGGCATACTTAGCTTCCCACCACCCAATATTATCTCTAGCTCTTCCCCTACATAAATACCCTATTATCATTACATCTTCTCAGACTGAATGGCTGAGTGGTCTTCTCTCCTTCATTACATTTGTACACATTCTTACCAGCAGTGAGCCTAATCTACTCCCTATCCACAAAATTTTACAGGCACTCTCTGTTTTGTGAATACTACAGATTCTCTATTTTGTCGGGTAATAGGGTTTGAATTCAAGACCTCACATAAGCTGGGAAAGCACTCTACCACTGAGCCACAACCCCAGCCCTTTTCCATTTTTTATTTTGAGACGTGGTCTTACTAAGTTGCTGAGGGCCTCACTAATTGGCTTGAGGTCCCCCTACCTGAGCCTCACAAGTAGTGAAGATTAGAGGTGTGTGCCACTGTGCCCAGCTCACATTCTCTCTTTATTGCTCAAGCCCTCCTCTTCTAGGGAGCTTCAAAAATTCAAATCTGCCACTAACTGTTTAGGTGAACCATGGGAAGGCAGGACTGTTCACCAGGCAAGTCAGGCACTCTTTGGGATCCGCTGGCTTTATCATCTCTAAAATAAACAAATAATCGTGTCTGCCTTGTAATGCTGTTGTGATAGTTCCATGAAAAACATATGCAGCTAAGCACCTGAAACAGCTTAGTTTCATAAGAAATCGTTGTTTCTTCCTTCCTTCTCATTTTCCCTACCTTTTGACTTCAGAGAAATCCCTAGGCTGTTGTTATGGTGATCTGTAATATTTACTTTCTTGTGACTTGCAATCTTTTTGTTTTCCTCATCTAGCATCATTCTCTATGCACAGTTAGGATCAATAAATACTTACTAGAAGAATGCATATTAATCATTTTCTGTAATGTTGGAAATAATTCTTAATTTTCATTAAAATAAAGGCCCAAATGCTCAACAAAGTATTTTATCTTTGTATTTTTTGGTATAGTATACTGTATAAGACAGAATTCACATAGAGGTCAGGATGATTCAAATATCTGTTCTCCAGTTATTTCTCATCACATGAGCTCAATACTTCCATAAAATACAGGTATCACTAATGAAGCCAAGATTATACATTCAATTTCAATGTGAGTTTGTTTATTTTACGGAGAGAACTTTTCTATGCCAAAGGAATGTACCTTTGTATTTTGGTAAAAGTGTCAGAAAATAAAAAAAACTAAAGCGTACCACAGACCCCAAGATGGTCTCGGGAAATGAGTAGTGAGAATCAATACAAAGAAAAATAAAAATTAGGTTTCCTGTACATAAGAGCTCTGTTTTCCCATCAGTCAAAGGACAGTACATTTTAGTATGTACCATGTTCCTTACTAGCTTCTTCCCTTTAGTGCCACAGTGTCGGGTATAGGAAGACTGCAGGCCCAGCAGAGTGGTTAGACTTTGGGTTCTGGTGCACACAGCCTACCTCTGCTTTATAACCTGGCCAAGTCACATAGCCACACTCTGCCTCAATTTCCTCACCAGTAAATATAGAGAAGAACAACAGTTCCTGCCTTACAGTATTGTCACAGGTGTGAAGCAGAAGCAGAAGTCCAGCTCTCCCAATAGTGCCTGGGACAGAGTGAGAGCTACATAAGGATTAGCTCTTGGGCAGGCAGGAACTGAGGCATCCCATGAGATCCTGTGTGGTGTCCATTTCTTCTACTCAACTCCTGGCCTTTCACTGGGAGTAGACGCCAGCCAGCATGTCCAGCAATCCTAACAGGACTCACCACCCTGGTATTGCTTTCCTCAGTCAGAGGGAGACATAGAAGAAACACCACAGGCGCAGTCCCCAAAGTCCTTCCTACATTTGCTCTCACCCTTCTGAAAACAAATCAGCAATGCATATCCCATTTCGTGATGTCCCATAGCCCGGACACTCTTGGTGCTGAGGCCTTCAGGTGGCACATCTGCATTTAGAAAGCACTAAACTAAACATAAAACCAAGAGATGCAAACTGAAGAGAAAGCTTCCCAAGGGGTGAAGAAACTTCTTGAGGTCAAGGAAAATAGGGAGACATCCTACTTCAATATCCTCTTCCCAGAGAATACAACACAGCAAGAGTAGCTGAATACATTATGAAGTCAGCATCCTCAATTTGTAACAAAGTAGAGCTTTTGAAATCAAAATGAAATGTTGGTGGTGCCTTCAGATACCATACACCCAACAAGGCAGAAGGGAAACTAATGATTTTGTGAAGTACGCTGTGAGGTTGCTACCTCCTTAAAAGGTATGCAGTATTATGTGTTATCTGATTTCCGTGCAATTTCTAGAAAGAGAAAGGTAAGTTAAAAATAGAGATTCCATTTTAATGCATGTTTACTCTTGCCTTTGTCTGGAGTCCAAAAACGACAACATGTTCTTCTCGTTTACTGTGGCAGCATTATTTTTATATAAAGTTTCAAACCATGTGCGCTGCCAAGGCACCCCTCCAAGAAGGTAAGCCCAATATTCCCATCTATCACACACCCTTCTGACTTATTTTCCTTTTATTTTTTTAACTTAAGGGCTTGTCATTTCAGTGGGAAGAAGATCCACTGAACACCAGCCACGTGGAGTTTTATTTCTTCATGCTGTTTGTGATAAACTTCAGGGGACATATTTAACATTCAACAAAAAATGAAATTTCTGGGGCCACTCCAGCAGGAAGATAATATCACTACTATTACAGCAGCATTGAGCTTCAAGACACTGCCAAACAGTCCAGGCACAGAATGTGACAATATGTCTAATTTCTGGAGATGGGTAACTTCTGCAAGCTTCTCCACTCCTCTGTGCGATTCTACTGCTCATCCCCTGCTCTCCTTATTATTACTCGGCTGCTGCTGGTGCTTACCGCCTTTTGTCTTTTTAAGAGGATTCTCCTCTGGGAAGATGGAACTATTTGCCTTCTGGCAGGGCCACCATTCCTTTTGGATCACAGGGTATCATTTTGCCAGTTTCTCTGAGTTGCTAAATTGCTGAGAACACCATGAGGGTTTGGGCTTCATGCCTGGAGGAGGCACAGCTGGAGATCGACTCAGGGTGCATGCCTCCACCATCCCCCTGTGTCCCTTTGGCCCCATTCCCTACAACCTGGAAGAAGGAGCAAAGTTTCCAGAAGCTGCCTTTGTTGTTTTCAATCTCTGAGAACCTAATAGGACCCAGGTCTGTGCTTCAGACTGTTGGAGATAAGGGACTACCGGTTGAAGGTCGAGACATATTGTATTCACACCCACACACACCATCAGACCTTAAAGAGCTGGGGTAGCAATGTCCTCAAGCTGTCCTGTCCTTAGAAATATGATCGAACCTCCCCAGTAAAGCCCCAGGGAAGGTGCAGTTGCTGGGACATTAACCGAGATATTTGGAGATCTCACTTTTCTGCTGGAAGTGGGAGAGCAGGGACGATGTTAATTGTAAGAAAATGAGCAAAGAAGCAGGTTTTAACTTTCATGCTCTCACAGGGCAAGAGAGGGAGATTACAAGGAAAGCACAAAGGCAAATTCATGCGGCCCTCTCCTGCTTCCCAAGGGAGGGAGATGAGCATCACAGGATTTGCTGCAGAGGCCCACGGCCAGCACAATCTATTAAATAGCTCAAGTTAGTCAATGTGGAAGAAATTTTTAGACACACATGCCCAACCATATGTGCATGGCCAAGATTTAAAATAGAAAAGTGAGAGACTGTTGGATGACTGAGGATTTTTCCCTTGCCAGGAAGTCCTCCTTAAGGATTTCATAGCTTGCAAAAGAGAATTGCTTGCCAGACAAGCCAAGAAAAAGACACAGAAGATTGGGACCTGCTTCCTTAATGATGAAATGTCACGCTGCTATGTAAATCAACCTGAAGAAAAGAGGCAGGGATGATTAAGATGGCTTTGCGGAAACAAGAGAGGTTCTTGACATCTCTTCCATAAACTGCTTTAAATCCTGAAATCTCAGAGCTGGAGGCTCACAGAACGGGATCTTATGGCGGTTGCATTGGGCAATAACCCCTTATTCCATGTTGCAATGAAAAATTATATACTATGTGGTCACAATTAATAAGGGGTAAATTTCCTGTATTGCCAAATGGGTGGCAGATCAAAGAGTGGTCCCACCAGAGTAAAGTATTTTCATTTATGTCTATTACAAAATAAGGTAGCCACATAAGCATCAGCTTTATTGGTTTTTTAAGTTATATTAGATGGGTGATTTTTAAGGGATATTTTATCAACAAACACTCTTCTCAGTTCTTCTCCCTGCCTCCTCTCCCAACTCTTTTCTTCTCTTCAGTCTTTTGGGGGCCCATAGGAAAGAGATCAAAATGGCTTACAACATAGATTCCGTAGTATGGTCTAAGAAACACTGATAGAGCTTGGGATGTGCAATGTTAGGGTATGTAAAATTACTTGATATCTAAGACTGGAGATATTTTTAATGTTTTTTTTAAGGTGGTGTGGGTATAGCATAAAAATCAAGCTATCCTCTCACTCTTTGGAAGCTTCTATACTTCAGGGCTCTGGCTCTTGGGTCATTTGCTATATTTTATGTGTTTCAGAAGAATTAAAATCCTATCTTCTAGAAGTTCTATAACCCGGGAAGCTTCCTTATAAATTGTGCCATCAATTTTCAATTCACTTAGACTCCTATAATTTTATGACTAGAGGGGGCTTTAGAATTGATTTAATCAAATTCTGTCATTTTACAGAAGAGAAAGGTGAGGCCCTGAAATGTTAAGTGAGTTGTCTTATTACCAAGCTACTTGGTAGGTAAATCAGGATGGGCTTTCTGGCTCTTTGACTTCTATTCTAGTGTTCTTAATACCACAGTATACTTCAGGGTCATGTGATACAATTACTCATGCGTGTTTCTAGAAATAATATGAATCTCTCTACCAAAAATTTCAGAATTTCTTTTCAAATCTACTACTAAGGTAAGAGTGATCTCCAATGATCTACTGGGGGAGGGGGAGAATTCCCTAGAAGAAACTAGAAGAAATAAACTGAGAAGATACATTGCCACTGATGGAAATCAAACCAGGATGGAGTTATATATGTCATAAGCACATTCGTAATTCATGCCCCCCAAAATCCAGTATTAAGAAGAAAACATGAATGTGATTAAAGGGCAGCCCTATGGACCTCCTAGAGAATGTGTGTCCACCACAAATGTCTGCACACAGTAAGTAGGAGCCACTGCAGTGCGGGGTTGCCAGAGCCCTCTATCAGGACCCAGATCTATTATGGTCAATAGCTAACTTTCATGTGTCGTCTGTAAAAGCACCAATTAAGTGGCAGAAATTGACAATCCTTATTATTTACATCCCACGTGATAAAGGTGATAAAAAAAAAATAGAGTCCATTTACTTGGTCCCCAAAGGGACAGGAATATGACTTCACAGGAGAAGATGATGCTGTGGCTCTCTGGGGATGAACCTCCATAGTCTTCTGGCCATCGATGCCTCTAACCCAAGGGACTGCCTTTTTATTTTAATCTTTCTTGTCAACTTGAATCACTCTTTAATGGCATCACAAGGAGGCTTCTCAACCCCTGACAAAGGGGAGTTGTCACTCTTGAGGAATCTCACAACCTGGCCAAATGATTTGTTTTCTACCCTCTTTTGTTCTTTTCTGTCCTTGCAAAATAGATCAGGGCAATGGAAAGAGCAACAAGCCAGAAACTGAGCAACTTGGGTTCAAATTCTGCCATCTTCACCAACTACCTGGCTTTGGGAGTCTCTTGATCTTTACAGGCCTCAGTTTCTTCATCTGCCAAATGGAAGCATTGAAGGAGATACACCCAGGTGCTTCCTAAGTCTTTAACATTCTGGGCACTTCTTAAAGCATACAACTATTGCCAGACTGAGAATATCAGAGATTATGAAGTCTCTGGAAGATATGGCTTAACATTATCTTAATTACAGTGTCTAACAAATCCTGAGTCCCCAGTAAATAATCAATAATTGACAAGGGAAAGCATCTTGATACTATTTATTACCCTGCAAGTTGCTGTGAAATACTAATGTCAAGTACTAGTGATGGTACTTGAATTACTGTATGTACTCAGATAATTACTGTATATAATTTGCAAATACACAACAGCATGTACATGTTAGCAATAAGGGTAACAATGCAGTTGATAACGATTTAGGCTTGCATAAGATTATTTTACTTAGGGTTTCAAAGTGTTTCATAAACACTGCCTCATCTATTTTCTGAATACCAATAGTGCAAGGTACTGCTAGGGACAGAGGGGACAGAGAAAGTGAGGGAGCAAAGAAGAGTACATCCACACTTTGGAGATGGGCAATCCAGGCCCTGACAACAGTACTGATTTCCCTTGAGTGACACAAAGCCAGAAACAGGTCTGGGAACACAGACCCAGCTTCTGGGTACATAGCCGGCTGCTTAGAACATGGCCTTCCCAGCTCTCCAATTTACAGTAGGAAGTTTATGACATGGCATTACCCAGGCACTTTAGGGTGTCAATTTCCTTTACAATTTTATAAAATATCATTTGGAAGGAGGAAGAAAT
Source organism: Marmota monax (assembly GCF_021218885.2). NCBI lineage: Eukaryota > Metazoa > Chordata > Mammalia > Rodentia > Sciuridae > Marmota > Marmota monax. Next base: position 9,202,972 of record NW_026692194.1, read on the forward strand.
TTATGCTTGTGCGCTAAGAGCTCTCCTGCCTGCCCACCCTCTTGGGATAAGAGTTTGTTTCACCTGAACAGAGCTGCAAATACAAGGCACACAGTGCTGTGAAAGCCTTGGGGTTTGTTTTTAATTTAAAGAACAGCTCTGATTTGGCTACATGTTTTAAGCAGGCACTGTATAATACAAATCCACTGAATTCACTCAGACGGGAACAAGTTATGCCATCCTAATACTGTCTAGAAACCAGATGTATAGTTACTGTTTTCTTTTCCTTGACATTTTTTTTCCCCTCTTGCTGCACAAAATTAGTTCCTCGGATACCAAGATTCTAGAGACTCATTGTCTTGCAAAATATTCAGGTACCTCACAATGATCTACAATAATAAACCTCCAGTGTTATAGCAAAACACAGATAAAAATGTGAATATCTATGAATGCATGTATACATAAAATGAAATATAGATGTGGTAGGAGTGAATCACAAACACAAATAAAGAGGAAGCAGGTAGGGAGGCAGGCAGACAGCTTTCCTCCCAATCATGTGAACTGAGAAATAGAAAGGATGCTCATTAAAGTAGTTTACTAGGACTCCAATTTGTTCTGTGATTAAGAGGTATCGGTTGAAGGAGATTGGTGAGGGAGATCAATATATTTGTCTTCATTCTTAATTCTTCTTTAATGTCTCTGTCTCCACAGGGCAGCTGAATCAGAGATGTAGAGTAAATCTTTATCCACCAGGGGGCTGCACTTCAGGAAAAAAGCAAGATAGTGTGGGCTACAGTAGATAAATTAACTTGATACCCAGTTTTCTTTGTCCTCAAACTCCCAACTTGTCTTTAGGTGCTGTCAGGTTTCGGACCAATATTTGTAACAGGAATGAGACATGAAGCTAGCATTGTTTGGTGTCATGGGAAAAAACCATTCCTTGGTCTTTGCATGGAGTAATGGTATAAGAGATTTAACATGGTCTTTGGTGTCAAAGTATCCATCAATGTTATTCTTCCATATGCTCATCTTTACCTACACCTCAAGGTAAGGGTATTTCTTCCCTAAAATCTCATGGGTGCCATTGTTTGAGGATCATAATACCAGGATCTATCTGCCTTCCTCAGGGTCTCACAGGTTCAACAGTGGTTCTTCACCGGGGGTCAATCTATTCTTTAGGGTACATATGCAATTCCAAGGGAATTTGGTTGCATAATTAGGGGGAACCAATGTCATCTAATGGATAGAAGTCAGGGAGGCTGATAAGCATCTTAGAACACAGAGGAAAGCCCCAACAACAAAGCATTTTCCAGCCCCAAATGTGAACAGTGCTGAGACTAAAAAACCCTGTTCTGCAGTGACGGGGATTCCTTGATGTTTCCACCCAAATGACAGGTGGCACAGTTCACTGAACTCTGGATAATTGTTACTTAAACAATCTGAAATTTAATAATCACTTCTGCTCCACAATGAATGTGTTGCATAGAGCTAAGTGTAGGGTCATTGTGTCTCACATTCTCTAACGAGACAGAGGTGATTGACTTGGAGGACAGAGAAAGAGATGGGAGTAGGAGTTTTTCTTATTTAATTTTTTATAATAAATCTTCTATGCCTATACATTTTAAAGCTATTTATATGCCATAGTCTGCTATGTGTTCATTAAAACCTGCTCTCTCTACTTTCTGGACACAAAGACTACATTTTCCCAGCCTCCTTTGCAGTTGGATGATCCTAGTCAATGGAATGTGAGAGGAAGTGATAAAATAATTTCTAGGTATGATCCATAAATAATTTATCACTTGATCTTTTACCTTATCTCTTTCCCTGGCCACTGGCCAAATACCAAGTTTCCAACAGAAGAATTCCAGACCAAAAGAGATAGTGGATAAAGCAGATGCAAAGATCCTAGATTCCTAAGGGACCATATTAAAGACTACTTGTTAGCCAGCGATATCTGCATTGGACTTCATGTAGATAAGAAATAAAATAAGCCACTGAGTTGGGGATTGTTACAATATATAATATTACTTATAATAAATCAATAAAATATGCATGTATTACTTTCATGCAAAAATTAGAATTTAAACATAATTAAAATTTAGTTTTAATTTTTTTTATGGAAAGCATGTTGCTGTCAGGTATCTGTTTTAGACTTTCTATAATGCCACTAAAATTTATTTTGCAAATGTGAACTGAACTGTATCATACTCTATCTTAAAGCACTTTGGTGGTTTCCCATTGCACTTGGTATAATATTTTAAAACTCTTATCTTGATTTGCATGGTTCTTCACAATTGTAAAAGAACACAGTGCTCAAGGGAGAAGATCAGGGGTGTGTTGTTGAAAAGAGGATCTTTCCCTTCCATTACAGAGGGCAAATGGCCCAGATAACCCTTTCCATACTCCTAGTAGATAGATGCATGTTCAGACAATCTAATATTCCTATTCAAGATTTTGAATGCCTAAGAAATAAAAACTCAAGGGTGATTGAGAAAGTATTCAGGGTGACAGACTTTAGAGTGGGGCAGCAATGGCACCAAGTATCCAGGATAGCAATGGCAGTAGCAGGCATTACTCAGACTGTTCCTGCAGCAGGGCCTGGCTATATTGTCCTACTACCTGGTCTCCTTTAGATCTTGCTGATATTTGAACTTGAACATGGTTATGACATTTCACATGGTTTCTGAGATCAATTATACATTTCTTTTCTGCTGTAGTTAAACAATTTTAAATTCCACTGCTTGCAAGCAAAATCTTTGAGTGACAGAATATCTGCTCCCACTTCAGGACTATAAGTTCCTGAGTGTCTATAAAAACAGTGTCTATTTCATTCATCACTAGATCTGTATCCTGCTATGTAGTGTCTAATGCATGGTCAAAGCTGATTAAATATTTTTAAATGAAGGAGTAAAAATAAGCTATTAGGCAAAATTTATATATCAGCATCAGTTCCCAAAGGATGTACCATCCTTCCACTCCAAAATCAAGAGTTAACAATGTGGAAGGTCAGAAAAATAGGGAAGGTAGCATTGAAGTAAAGGGGAAATGGCACCTAAATGATGAGAGAAAGGCACTGTGAGGTGACAGTATTGGTTTACTCTATGGAAGAATGAAAGCCAACTTTCAACCTATTGCCCCTTGCTAGACATTGGGAGTAGTGCAATAACCTTAGCTTCCTTGGAACTACTAACAAGTCCAGTCGACCCTCCAAACTTGCAGATTCAACTAATTACTATTCAAAAATATTCAGACAAAAATTGTATCTTTACTGAACATCTACCAGTATTTTTTTAGCACTATTCCCTAATACAACATCACAACTATTTGTATAGCATTTACATTGTATTAGACATTATAAGTAATCTAAAGAAAACTTAAAAGTATACAGGAAGATTTATGTATGCAAATGGTATACCCTTGTATATAAAAGAATTGAGCATCATCTATGCATTTTGGTATCTATGGGGGCATCCTGGAACTGGCTCCCCTGAATACTAAGGGAGGACTCTGAATCTGCTTCCCATGTTCTCTATCATATGACTGCTTCCAAGTATATGGAACTTGGCGGTCAGGAGTCATGAGTTCCTATCCTGAAAAGTGATTCTACCTCTCTTACCTTCAAATATGTTTCCACTTGCCCCAGCTACCTGGCAGTTTGGCTTTGAGAATTCAACAAAATAATGTATTTCATAATAATCTGTAAATTGATTAAGCCTTAAATGAATATACAGCAAGGTCATAATATGCATGATTTACCTTAAGAATAGCAACAAATTCTCAAAGCAACATCTCAATTTCTCAATAATGTAGCATTTTTCCACAAGGTAAACTTGGTATCCAGTTTCAATTGTAATGGTACTTTTACTTCCACAGGCAGAAATTGGCCATTTTGGGTAGCACTGTCACCCAAGAATGGAAATGAGTCTTTTCATGGTGGTGTCACTAAGGGAATAAGCATTGGTGCAGACAATGAGAAAAGAATTCAAATAAGATTTAGGTGGTGGGATTTTGGTTTTTTTGTTTGTTTTTTTTTGTGTGTGTGTATGTGTGTGTGTGTGTGTGTGTATCTCAGGAGCTTTGCATATGCTCAGTGCAATCTGATATGGTGGAGGTTTTCTGGAAAATTTCATGCCCATTCACATTACTCACAAAGGAACAGACCCTGGATTTTCTCATGAGGTATAATAATGACTGCAGCCAGAAGCTACTTCTGATTTAAAGTTCTTGTGGAAGAAGACAACAAGGACTCTGAGGACCTCATGACTCCTGCTACAAAAATGCAGAGAAAGCACCGATGATGCTACCACTTGTGGACAGAGCAAGAGGCCAGCCAATATTCTGCAACTTCAATCACTGGGAAGATTTTGAAACCATCATTACACATACAATATATGATTGCTTAAGGCTTGAAGCTTATTTAAGGAGTCTGCTAAAATCTACAATTGAATGTAAACTTAAATTTTTGTCTCCTTTCAAGGTGGTGGTGTTGGTGGGGGGGATCTCATGAAAATCAAGGGAGATTAGTGACTACAAGAAAGGGACGAGGGGGAGGGCAGAGGGGAAGGAAAGGGGAAATACTGGAGAACTGGACAAATTATATTGTTACATTGTGTGCATTTTTGAATATATAACAATAAATCCCACCATTTTGTACAACTATAATGCATTGATAAAAATATAGAAAAGTTTTAATAAATAAATAAATAATTCTGACTCCCTTCAATATGTAAAAGACCCAAGGGTAGCAAATATTTTGTACAGGTGACATAAAAGAAAATTCATAGGAGGATGATTCAAGGAAATCTGGGTCCTGATTATGGTTCTTCCACCAACCTAACCTGGTTAAGAACGATATAATCACTGTAGAAGCTAAAAGGTAATACCTTTTCCTAACCTATTATAGACTCACAGTCAATACTCCTGTAACCAAGAGCTAGTTTGCAGGAGAAAAAAAAATATTTCAAAGATTTAAGTGACACAGGAGACTTCAGTAACAAAGATCCAAACACCCAGGGGAAACTGTTTTTCTGATAAGTCTGATGTTTAGGGGGAGAAGGATATTTATGAAAAAACATGATTGGGCAAAAAAGAATATGACCAATGGTAATAAACTGAAGGAGGACTCCAACAAGACCTGTCTGCTGAGATTCTTCTTGGTGCTTCTGTGTCTTTATCCTTTTCTCTGCACGTAGGGCAGGACCCCTATCCCAGGAGACTACTTTCAGGGGAGGTAGTTCAGAGAATGACCTTTCTAGGTTTTATGGCTTGCTGTAGGAGGGAAAGAATAGGAATAGGGGCCAGGAGGTTAGAAAAAGGTTAGTGTCCTTCTTGCTTCTGAGGGCCTCCTATCCTTTTCAGCTCAAAAATACTCCACATGCCCAGAGTCATACCATTTTGGGGTATTCTAAGCCCTGATACCATCCCAGAAGTTAATTTCCTCATCTACAAGATGAGGGTGTAAAATAGAAAGGGCAGATGTCAAAGACATTCTAGCAGTAGATTTCTTCCCTTAAGCCAACCATTAATCCTTCATAAATGTTCACTATATAATAACAGATAAGAAGAAAGCACTACTCTGCTTGGAGAAGAGGGTTAGGGATTGAGAGTCAGGAAAAGGCTTTCTGTAGAAGAACTGCCAAAAAAACTGGAGAAGCTCAACTTGTTACTGAGCTTCATGAACTTGCTTTGTTTGCAGAACAATAAGGGCCTAAAGGCCAGTGGGAATGGAGTGAGGAAGAGAGTGAAAGAAGACAAATGGCAAGTTCAGGGAAGGCCTATTTGTCTTATTCACAATGGGGACTCATCTTGGTTATGGTTGTCATTTAGGAAAATGGAGCTTTGGAATCCTGGGTGGTGATGCTCTACAAATGACAGACCATTAGCCAAGAAAAAGCAAGTAAGTGTCATATTAACCAGCTATGGTTGGCCAGGCAACCCCATAGGAGATACCTGCAAAGTTGTCTGATTTGAAAATCTCTGTGGGTTAGTGATTCTCACTTAAGCTCAATCTTCTGAGCTTGCAGCAGATGCTATCTGGTTGCAAATCAGTGGCTTGGCTAGCTAAGAGTAAATCCCTCACACTCTGTGACCTATAGGCAAAACAAAGAGTCAAGAAGACAGGGTGAACCAAAGTGGATGCTTACAGAGCCAGCGCTGCCTCTTCCCATCACTCCTACATAACCACCCCTTGGTGGAAGCATCTCTCTTTATCAAACAATCAATAAAGGAAAAAAAAATAACACCCAGACTTCCCTTGCTGAAATGTGTGGTAGGTTTGGGGACCCAGATTTAAAACATCCCCGGGACTAAGCACAAATCTGGTCAGACCTGAAGTTTCCATTCAAAAGTTTCAACCTGCTGGAGAAAGAAGTTCTTGCTTCAGAAACTCAAATGCACTGATTAAAAGTGAGCGCCACAAACACACACTCCAATATCAAGAGCAAGTCAGAACCCACACCAGAGTTAACAGGAAGCTAGGTGGAGGAGAGTCAGAGTGGCCACTGAAACAAAAGCCCCGGCTGTGAATGCCAGCTCAGCAGGCAGCTCGCGCCTTTTCAATGGGACTCTCTCTTTGATGTGTGTTTTTTAACTGCAACTTTCATGTGGTGATGGAAGAAGCTTAGAGCCAGGTGGTAGCATTATGTGAAGACCAATGCTTTCAAATGCCCTTTGCCCTCCAACAGCACCAGGCAGACAAAGAAGAGCCACATAGATGGGAGAAGCCTACCTGTTTTTTAAAGAATCTCTGTGCTAGCAGAATCTAAAAGGGTGAGAAGGAGCATGCTCTTCAATGATAGAAAAAAATTTGGTGGGGCCACCTCAGATAGATTTGGCTTAAAATAATAGTACACTTATAGCTTCACTTGGATCATAACCCAAATTAAAATTATTTGTGTCCAATTAGCTTAAAATAAAATACTCCCGAGTGTGGCATGTCTTTAACACATTTATTTTCAGCAGTGGCAGAGTGAAGCAGCAGTAGAAGGAACAGGACCTGGGCCCTTCAGAAACCATACATGTCTGCCTTGCTTTACCTAAGACAGTGCACCCTCAGGAAAGCTGAGCAAAAGTGAAAGGCACCTGCTATTTTAAAAGCATATCACAAATGAACCCAACATCTCTAGTTTTGACCAGGAAAGAGAGCTTTTCCTACTTTTGGGTTTGCCAGATGAGATTGATTTAACTTGAAGGACAGGAGCCCTCCATTGAGGGCACTCTCACAGTAGCCAATTCCTACAGGAAACTAGAAAAGCTTACTTGGGTCCCTTTACCCCCAAACGCCACAAGCATTCAGAAATGCAACTGAAGTCCATGAGGAATAAGCAACTGGAAGTTCTTAGCTGCTTCATAGAACCCCAAGTTAAGATATTTATAGCTGGGATAGGGAAGGCTCTTCTCAGGAGCAGCATGGTGGAAATCTTCCATGAAGGAAGGAGATTATCCTGGTTCATGTGTCCACAGGGCCCATGTTGCACTGAAAGTTAAGGATTCAGAAGGTGAAGGCCAAGTGTGGTTAGCTTAGCTGGCATGAGGAAAGCACAGGCAAAACAAAGAGCCCTTTCATACCCAAGGGCACCAAAGCTGGAAACTATCTGTTCAGAGTTTGGCTAGGAGGAAGGCAGACTGAGAAGTTGGAAGAAGATAAGTGAGGAAGAGCATAAAAAAAAAAAAAAAAAAAACAGCAAGAGAAGAAGTGAAATTAAGAAGTAGGACTCTTCACTCTTCAATATATGTTGGGAAGTAGGACTCTTCAATATATGTTGGTGAATGTGTCAGTTTTTTTGATTCTATAACAAAATAGCTGAGACTGAGTTATTTATGAAGAATAGTGATTTATTTTCCTCATGGTTCTGGAAGCTGGGAAGTCCAAAGCATGGTGCCAACATCTTGGCATCTGGTGACGGCCTTCTTGCTATATCATAATCTGATAGAGGGCACCACACAGTGAGACAGGGTAAGCATGCTAATTCAAGTCTCTCTTCTTTTTTATAAAGCCACCAATGCCATCATGGAGCCCCCACCCTCATGACCTCATCTAATTCTAATTACCTACCAAGGTCCCCACTAAGACATAAATCTGGGGATCAGGTTTCTAATTCATGAAATTTGGGGGAATACATTCAACTGTAGCAAATGATAAAGCTAAAAGGGCCATGACTGAATGCATGGTCATATTTTTTTTTAAAAGGTTAGTGGTATGTCAAAACCATTAACAAAATCTGAAAGCAGCCAACAGTGTCACTAAGAGGTGCTAATTGAAAGTTGAAAATTCTATTTTTAATTTCTCTATTTTCGATAATTTTTATTAAGCCATTGCTGATGCATATTGAATGTTCAGAGAATTTACAGATGTTTGGAACACACTAATGTTCTTTTGATGACAATAGCAATGTGCTTTGTGAGCCCTTATGGTGGCTTCAACCCCATTATATTATGAAAGTTATCAGAGTTTTCACTCTGCATAAACAGGTAGCTCCTACCCACCAGGCCCCACCACCTCCACAGCCCCCAGAGGCAGATTACATATGGATCCCTTAAACCCAGACACCATATGGTTTTACAGTTTCCCTTCCCTCTGCCTCTGGGCAATGTTGACTTTACCTCTGAAATTTTCACCTTTCTTAGGTGGCCTTCCCTACTCTGTCCTATATAAAGGCCTCTCTCCTGCACTTCTTTGGCAATTTTCCAGGATTTAACTCCTATCTTGGTGCCCATCAGGTAGAACTGCAACTACCTGTTTCATTGTGCATCTCTGGCCAGCCTGTGAGCACTCAGGGCAGGAAGTGAGCTTTGTCTATACAGTCCCAGCACCTGTCATGGAGCTCAGCAGGTACTTACTTGTCACTCCTCAAAACATTCTGACACAGAGGAGCCCTAAGAAAACTTCTCCACCACATCCTTTCACTGCCCCCTTAGGCACCATCTGACTCAAACTCACATGTTTAATGTTCCAAAAGTATCAAGTCCAGCTGTCTGGCCAGTTATCCCTTCTTGTTTGCACTTATTTTATAGGTTGTACTCTGAAGAAGGTAGCACCAAGTGATACACAAGCCTGGCCACGGCCAGAATAAATGAACTATCTGTATCAGCTTTAAGTAAAGTTATACAAAACTGGGAAGTGGTTTTCTTGTGGATTGAATAAGGACAATGGGGAGAGCTTTGTTTTATGTTGCATACATGTGTGTGAAATATGTTAGTTTCAGTTAGCTGATGCCAAGTGACTTAGTAAGGGAAATGTCTGAAAGGATGAAGGCCAGGGAGCTGGAGAGGGCAGAGAGAGCATGTGTGTAGCCTTGTGAAAGAGAGGGAAAGAAGGGAGACCTGACAGAAAGATCTCCTTTGTGACCCAGTTCCAAGAAAGACTTAGCAGGGCCAATGAGAAGCCTTTCTAATCCTCCTCACCTGATTCTCTGTTCCTTTCCTGAATCTGTTTTTGAAATCTAAGATTGTTTATGAACCTTAAGAAGGAGGAATTGTTATTATTAAAGGCACCATTAAGCATAGAAGCACCCTGTTTTAAAAGATACCACAAAAGGAATAAATACTCTATTATTTCATAAGCCTCAATCTTGAGTCTTAACAGGAACTCAAAGTGGGTTGACTGACAAAATAAAAACCACTAACATCCACTGAATAGTTAGAGGTGTCGTATTCTGTCCCAACTCCTCTATGTGACTTAACTCATTCGGTCTTCACAGTAATCCAATCCAGTAGGTACAAAATTGTCTACAGTTAAAGATAAGGAACTGATGTAAAAATTGTTCACTACTTGTTTACCATCACAAAACAAGTAAGTGGTAGATAATTCAAAATCAGTATATAACTATCACATTTAATAGCAGACCAAGCAACCTATACTTATACTCTCTGTTTAGCCACCATCCTCTTTAGGGCCCTAAAAGGCTGAAAGTCTATGTATTAGTAGAAGGTAGCTAATGCCCTATAGGCAACAGATCTTTAAAACACTGGACATGAGGTGAACATAAGCCTCCCTTGGGCTTCTATGTTATACCTATTCTTTATCCATGGTGTTAAGAAAGTTCTCCTGAAGTGTGCAGAATGAGCTTAGACCCTTTGAACTGTCTAGGCCTTTCTGGACTATGGGCTCAGAGGTCTAGACCTGCTCCTATCATGGCTCCCATTCAAACATAGCATCTCTGTGGAACCATTGGGTAAGGTAAGTACAATGTTTCTTCAGAGGATAAAGGGTGCTAACTATCCAAAAGTACACTGTCTGTTCAGTGTACATTCTGCATTCTAAAAACATAGAAGAGCTCTTCTGCCTTTGTGAAGAAGGTAAAAGCAAGAAAGTGGATTAAATGGACAAACAACAACCTACTTCATATTTGGATATTATATTGTCTTCAGTGAAGTGCTTCTAATGTTCTTGAGGTTTACGAATAATGAAAAGGGTATCCCCCCATTGAAATCCAAGTAAATACACTGTAATTGGTTTAGAGTGCCTTTAATACTAGTGTTCTCACATTTTAAAACTCTTTTTTTTCCAAGTTTCAATAACATGTTCTTGAAAGATAGACTCTCCAAGTAATTCTTTGTCCTCAGGAAGACACTCCAATCACTTTTCTAAACTGATGCTCTGGCATCCTTCCAAAACTGATTTAGAAGTTATGGCTCACACCCCATGTCTGAGCCGTCTAACCTTGGCACATTCCTGAGTCCCATGAATAGGGCTGGCAGTTGGGAAGAATGGCTATAAAAAGAGAGAGAGCTGCTTGTATCTAGCTCTATTTAGCAAATTTTGCTTTCACGAAAATCCTAGAGAGTTAAGAAGATACTGCCAAAATACCTACAAGATCTCAGTAACCTGTTGGACCATTCCATATGCTGTATCACACTCAAAAGAACTTAAATTTGTGTTCCTGCCTCATAGTTTGCAGAACATTTTCATATTCATTATCTCATAAAATTAATATGAGAATCCTGGAAACTGTTAAGTAAATATTATTATCTCCATTTGACAGATAAAGATACTGAGGCACAGAGGGAGGTATATCTAACGTTATCCAGCTAATTAATGACAGGGCTGAGAAACTCAGTTCCCAGCAGAGAGTTGGGATCCCTTCTCAATGGGTGACTCTGACTTCTCAGAAGCTCTTAGCTTCAGTTTGTCAATTTCCAATCTCCTTCTCCTAAGGGCTAGACAGCTCATAATGCTGATTGTACCAGGCCAGAGACAAGATTCTGGTCACTGTGAGGAGTGTCTCTTCCAAGCAGATTTCAAGTAGGCACCAACAGAGATGCCAGTGGAAGAAAAAGCCCTTTTGTCCACAGCATCCTCACCTTGCTGTGCAAGCTCTCATCGTTTTCACTAATGTGCAATTTCCCTCAAAGCTCTTTGGAGTCAGGGTTTGCTTTGCCTACTGTGAGAAAGGCATCCACCAAGCTAAATTGGGCCCTCAGGCAGGCACCCAGCTTTGTCAGAAGCCAGTACTGTTTAGAGGGAGTCCTTCCATGCACATCTCCCAGGACGGCTTTAGACAGCCTACGAGTATACTTTATTTCCTTTAAAACAAGTAACCTAGAAAATGAAATAACGCATATTAGATTAAGCTCTGTCCCATTTGGCTAATTCAGAAGTTAATGGAAGGTCTCTTTCGGTCATTGGTATTGGCAGAGACACATTTAGTAAACTCTCATGGGAACTTCACACAGGTACAGTAGCAGCTCTTATCCATAAATTAAGGATGGCACTTAAAGGCAGATTTTCCTTCTCTAGGAGGGTGCCACGCTGGTTTCTCTGGACAAAGGCCCTGCTTGCCAATCTTCCAAAACCATTCAAAGAACACGGTGGGGACAGAAATGGAAAGAAAGGAAGGAAGAGAGGGAGAATGGAGAGGGGTAAAGGACAGGCTAAAGGGAGAGAGAGAGAGAGAGGTGAGAGAGAGAGAGAGAGAGAGAGAGAGAGAGAGAGAGAGAGAGAGACAGACCTTCAAAATGGGTACCACTCAAAGGACAGGAAAGAGATGAACCAGAGATACCCACTGTGCCTGAGGACTATGGCAACTATTTTTCATCTCATTTAACCATGTGTGTGCCTAGCATTTAACCTGCCTCAATTGGTGATGTAATACAGAATACGGATTTACAATTGTTCTGTGAAGTAAATGCTCACTTTGAAAATAGTGTAAGCAATAAAAAATACAACGTATTTCCTGTTCCTATAAGCAAAATTATACAGAATCATTTATTGAAAACAGGTTCTATCTAATCATTTCTACCATCCTTTTATCCTGTCAAGATTGATGAAGTTATTGTCCCTGCCTGTCACTTTTCCAGCAGTGAGTCCTACTCCGATGAAGAAAAAGAAATGCCAATACCTCTTCACACCCTTCCCAAGCATATCCTGGACCGCTGCATCTAACTAATCACATTACAATAGCTAAATTATTTTATTTCAAATTTCTGTGTCTGCATTTATAAAGATCTATAGATTTTTTTATATGTTACCTTTTTCCATTTTTTGAATCATAGTAATTTTATGATTTTATCATAAAATGGTAATTTTATTTTATCATAGTATTGACATAAAATACATTAGGCAATGTTTTTTTTTAATATTTAGAAATATTTTTAAATTGGGGCTTGAAAGATCCCAGAATTATACTTTAATCATGTTTTAAAATCTTATTAGTCACTCAATGACTTCATCTCATGCTTGGCTGCTACTTTATTTTATGTCTTTATAATATTCTCAAGTCATTTTGTTAGTTTATACTTTTTTTCAAAATATTTTCATTTTACTGAGCTTTTCAAATTTGTAACATAACTGCAATTTTTATTATCCTCAATGTATTCTAAAACTATGCTCTCATTTCAAATTTTATTTGTGGACCCCCTTTGTTATGAATGACAAGGTTTTATCAATTAACAAAGTAATTAATGAAATAAATGAATAATTTGTTGTTATACATAAGATACAAATGTAATAATAAATAATTATCCTTTTATTATGTACATATATTAAAATATAATTTAAAACAAATTGTTTTCTCTAATAGCTAGAGACTGATTAATTACTTTTGCTATTTTTAGGTTTCCTGTTCTTTTACTTTTGGTTTTATCTTTATTACTTTCTTCCTTGTGGTTTTTTGTTCATTTAATTTCCAGAGTTTTCTTTTTAATTCATTTTTCATTATCTTTTCTTTATTTCTTTAGGAAAATGAAATATTTAAGGCTATTACTTCACCTCTAAAAAAAGCATTGGCTGACTTCCACAAGTTTTTATATGTAACATTCTCACATTTTCTAGATATTGTTTATTCTACTACATTTTATTTTTCATATACTTTGATTCATAAATTAGCTTAAATAGTCTGAAAAGATAAAACTATTCTTTTAAAAATACTGTTTAATAGCCAGAAGAGAAAAATAACCTGACTTATTCTTAATGACTCTGGTTCCAACTAAGAGGTCACTTTTTACCAGTATTTATTAGATGTCAGCACCTATCTTTTAATTTAAGTAGTTTTCAGTGCTGTGTATATGCCCACTGGTACATAGCCTACCTTGGTTTTCCAGAATTTAGGAATAAGTTCTAGAGTATGGAAAGTAAGACATTAAAGACTACAAAGAGAATGTCATATGTATAATAATTTTACTAAAAATTCTAGATTCTTTAAAAAATGTGAGTTTCTGTGTTCTTAATTTTTTCTTTCATATTTTCTTTCTCCTCTTTTTTCCACTTCTTTCCTTCCTTTTCCTTTCTTTCTGCATCCCTCCTTGCCTCCTGCAACAGTGCTCATAAACTACTCTTCTAATCCTCAGTGAGAAGAACTGACTTCCATTGTGGTGTTTGGGTCTGCTTTATGTAAGAGAATTAGCTGTTTACACACCTTTCACTCACAATCTGTCAGTATTCTAGTCAGAAATAGTCCCTGTTATTACGTGGATGGATGGAATCTCTCCCTTTCTCAGCATAAATTCCCTGTCTTAATATCACAGTCACAATCTAACTAGGAAGCAGGTTATCCTCCCACCCCATGGATGATTGTAAAATATCGAACATTAGTACACAACATTTTAAATTGCTTTTAAAGAATGATAAGGAACATTAAAAACGTTGGTAACAGAAAATCACTTAATTGCAATGTGATAGAGAACCAGATGCCATGACAGGACTGTTCAAGAAGTTCTACAGGGGTCTCTTCTATGAAAACAATGCAGAGGCTGTTGGAAAGCAGGAAGCTGATCATGGGGTCCCTTCAACCACACAAATGTACTGACTGCCAGAATCTCACTCGATAGTCCACGCAGGAGAGCAATAAACCTCACTTTACAAATAAAGACTGCAAGCATTAAAGAGGGAAAACGGCTTTTTGCAAAGACAAAGTATTGATCTGTGTCCAGATTTTCAGATCTCCAGACAACCCTACCATATCACAGTTGTACCCTGTTGCCTTCTTTCTGCTCCCCCAGAAAAGATGTTTATCGTTTCCTGGTGCAGATCACATCTCAGCCCCTAGACTGTAGGACTAACTGTACAGACTCTGGAATGTCCTATTTTGTTGGAGGCATTTTTCAGGGAGGAGGTCAAGCCTCACCTCTGCCATATGCCTCTGCATGGAACCTCAGACTGCTCTGCTCACCTCACTGCACTTGGGTACTGGGTTCTGTGATGTTCAATTGAACCACAAATTTGAATATGACTCATGACTGAGTATAAGCTGCTTGAGGGCAGGCGCTGCAAGGATCCTTGCAGAGTGTAGTTGCTCAAGAGGAATGTGCAAGAAGAAGAGAAAACGCTGAACCAGGAAATTTCAGTAGGATCTAAAATTTTCTTTCAGATGTTTTTTTTCCTGTTGTCCTATTATTATTTTAATGCTCTGTTATATTGAGGGACTGCATCATGTTTTGGATTATTTTCCTCTTAAATATTGATATCCTTGTACTTTAAAAGAAAATACCATAATATTAGTTGTATGGGGTATCCCGTTTATTTCCTAAACTGAAGAAATGAGGGAAGTTTTCCCCAGTTTTCTAAAAATTGTAACTGACACATAAGAGGAACAAAATTTACATAACACTTAGAAAGTCTGACCTGTGTTTGCCTTCCCAAACTTCCACAACCATTATTTTATTGTTATATGGAACAAATTTATTTTCAAGAATTTCTGGCATCTCTCTAGTCTGTATTATCCTTCTTCCATGTCTGTGCATAGTTAGTAGGCAAGGAATCTAATTCCCTAGAAAGCATATTATCTGAAACTTACAATCTGTATATGCCACTATGTTTAATTTTTTTCTAAGGTTCCCCTCATCCTCTTTGTCGATACCTATTTTTAAAAGTCATTATTGCCTTCCAGCTGTCCAAATTTTCTTCTCATTTTTCTCTTAAAAACTGACTTAAAGCAGGAGGTCAATACCTCAGCCATCATTAATTTCACGCCCTCCTCTTCTCATTTATTCACTGGTCTTTTTTCTCTTGAGGATCCCTTTTTTCCTTGGTGCATTTATAAAAGACCTCCTTACTCCATTTAACCTCTTTTACTAGCAATATCTCATTTACCACTTTTGCGCTCCTTATCTTTTCTTTGCTAACTTTAAGTTGTTCTGTCTATTTTTATATAGTTCCTGCCTTCTTCCCTCCCAGGGCAATTGTCCTATTAAACACGGATCTTGAACAGCCATTGGGGATAACAGACTGTATTTTTACTAGACTGGCAGAGGCAGAGGGGCTCAGTGTTCTGCCCAGTTCTCTCACTTCCACAGTGCAAAGAAGGCTCTGGCACTTTAATGATATTGTCTTAGACTAATTTGCACCCCACCCACAATTATGAATCTTAACACATACTCCCACTGAATCATCCATATTAGATTTCTTCCCAATGTGTTTTACAATGAGGAATCGTATGTCCTAGTGTTGTTATCAATGATCACATTTCTAAATAGGTAGCTGAGAGAATGGAAATGATTTACTCTATTAGGGTGAGGTCATTTGCATACAGTTAAGTGACTTGCAGGCTGGCGGATCCCAGAACCATGTTTCCAAGACTTTTCCCCATTTCTTCTTTAGTAACAAGGTATATCTTATTTTCATTCCCTATAAAACTGCCCTTTATTTTCCTCTGTCACTACTGCATAAACACACTAACACAAGCGTATCATTGCCAGGTAGTCTTTACCTCCTAAGCTAATGTTCTCTTTGGCATAATTCATCATTCCCTCTGATTTTTCAGGGCTGGTGACAATGGTGACTCCCCTAATATCTGAATGAAGTCCTTCATAAATATTTTGCTGAGTGATTGATACCTCCTCTAGTTATTTTTCTCACACCTCTTCCCCTTAGCATATAACAGATGGGATTCCATCATCAGAAGCAGATGTTGTGGAAAAAAGTACCAGGAGCCCAGAAGCACTCCTAGCCCCAGCTCTCCCATTAACTACCTCCGCTGTCCCCACAAAACATTTAACCTTCCTGGGCCTCCATTTCCATGCCTGTAAAGTGCAGAGAAAAGCATCTTCCATATACAAAAGTGTTTCCCAATATAAAATGGTTTGATACTTGGATTTCTGATATGGATTTGCCAACTCATGCTAACTTTTCATGAACAAATTAAATATAAATTATTTTCTGTCTCTCCCATCTCCTTCATGAGCTTTTCATACAAATAAACAGACAAATACACTTCTAGAAGGTCAGTCACCATTTGAGAAACTCCTCATGGTGAATTTTCAGACACTAAACAAAAGGATAATTTTAACTACTCCCATCTCCATCTCAAATCATGTCTCATTAGCAACTGCAGTCTCTGCTTTTATTTATATGAGTTAAGAGAGACCCTGCAGGGAGAAGCAGGGGCTCTTGTTTGATTTTTGACTGAGCTTCCTTCATTGAAGTAAGGTGTCAGGGATCCCTATGGATCTGGAAAGCATTTTGGAAGTAAGAAGCAGACATGTAAATCTTTTAAACCCCCATGATAAGCAAACTCTCCTCAGTTCAACATATAAATATAAACACTAAATCAAATCAGATGCTTATACATTTTTAATCCCATCATAAAACATTTTGTTTTGACAGCTTGGTAATGTAAAGTAGAAACACCGACCGCCAAAAGAATCAGCATCTTTGCCTGCCTACTACCTGAAGGTCTAGTTTTTCCTGTATATAAATAGAAAAAAAAAATGTATGTTTATGTAAAGGGAAACACTGATTTACTAGAACTGATTGCTGCATACTCTAATTACTTTTCAACTGGCTGTTCCAAATTAAGATGTCATTGATGGCTTTTGGTGATATATTTCATTTTAAGCAAATTTATTCTATAATAGAGTACATCATAATGGAAAGCAGAGTTCCTACTCTTCCCTCCTCTTTGTAGCCTGATATCTTGACAAGTAAATTAAATTTAGCAGTTAAAATGCTTCCATTAGTAATTTTATTAAGTTAATTAAAGAATCTCTCTTTCTGAATTTTAACTACCTTCCTTTCAGAACAATGTTGATTTCTTTTTTTAATTTCATGTATTTAGGGACTGTGATATATTCTAGAACCAATCAACAACTCTATCAGCATTACATTCCTGTGGCCAAGATGCTACCAAGCAAATCATGTAAAGAGAAGAAATAGCTCAGAAGCTTTTGAAAGAGATGGTCTGCTTCATGTCACAGAACAACTCAGATTTTAGCATCTTTAGGAGAAGAAAAAGGAGGATGGGTAGGAAAAAAAGAAAAGAAAAAATATGCATACTGTTGAGGCTACATTCTTACAAAATGGCAGAACTCTGACTAGTGTCTCTATACCTACAGTGTAAATCATAAATAGTCCAAGTAGAATTTAGCTTATAGATCGGAAGAGATGAAATCTCCTCCTTTTTCTTATTTGCTATAGAGGTAGAACTCAGCAAGAATCTGAATTTGGCAATATGCCTACAAAATGAAATTTTGAGCCTTATGCAGAGAGTGATTTTCTTTTTAAATAACGTGAACATTTCTAAGAGACTTGAGGTGAAAGAACATTTCTAAGAAACTTGTCTCATGATCCATTGCTTCTTCTTACAGGAAGTTTTCCTAACTCATAAATCATAGATGTTATTTTCAGAGTTGGAAGGGAAGACAGAGGAATTCCTTGTCCTCTCCTTTTAAAGATGAGGAAACCAAGAGCCAGAGATTAACAGTGCTACCACCACCAGTAATAATAATAGAAACTACAACAATAGTGGTTAATATTGGCTGAACTCAATGTGAAGATTTGCATGCAATTTTCTCATTAAAATTTACACAAGGGAGATTCTTTCAACACCCTAACTTGATGGATACAGAAAACAATGCCTAAATGTTACATAATCTGTGCAAAATCTGTGACTACCTAGTCCTGTGTTCATAAATAGTGCACATTGTTAAGTTAGAAAAAATACCTGAGTTCCTACAGCTAGTTAGTGGATTCTCCAAGGCTAAAGCTCGGGATAGTTACTTAAATCTGCTCTGTATAATGTAGATTAGATGAAGAAAAAAGAAGAACCAGTGAGCAAGTTCAGGCTGTGGTATTAGAAAATGCTGATTTCTTTTTAAAGAAAATCCTATTGCCAGGGTACCCAGTGGGCTATTTGCTTCGTGGGTGAACCTTTAGCAAAAAGTGAACCTATGTGTTTAGAGCCAAACTAACATTTCATTTAAAACTGGGGGAATCTAGTCTTTACTCATTCATTGGAGATATAAAGGACAGTCAAGGATCAAGTCTAGGGCAATTACTACTACTATCTCCCATCTTCCTTCATTCTCTAATACCCTGCCCCTTAGAACAGCTCACTCCCTGTGTTTACAGATTCATTGTTCAATCTCCACCATCTCTCTCAAAGTTACTCCCACCACTCTGTTAATCATCATCCATATCTTTTCCCACTAGTGTCTTCTCTCATTCACACTCAGGTACCAACTCCCCCCTTCCCCCACTTCTACTCTTTACTCTGGGAGATTGAAGGCCTTTGCTATATACCTTGCTATATTCCAAGATGAGAATAGGTCACCTTGGATTTTATGTTTTCTGTCCTTCACCCATTCTTCTGATTATTTTTGCAAAATTCCAATGAAAATGGCAACTCATAGACCCTTCCTAATAGAATAGAATAGGTAAGTCCAGAAAAATGTGTCATAGGCCAGAAGAAAGACTGAGACCATTATGTGTGTGTGTGTGTGTGTGTGTGTGTTTCCCTTCCCAATTCTCACACTGGCAAAAGTTAAAATGGCAGGTGTCTATCTACCTTTTTGACCTTTTTATATTCTGGGAAGCCCACCCCACTCCTCCCCCATACCAAGATAAATAGGGTTTGAGAGCTTTATTACCCTTTGCCCCTTAATTGGTCTCTTGTCATTCTGAGAACTGATTTTCAAGATGATGAATCAAAACTTTTGGAGCACAAGAAATTGTCTGATGTTCCCATAGTGTTTTGGTGGAAGATGTTCCTATTCCTAAGTAAGCCTGCTCCTCTGAAGTAATGCTTTGAGAAAAAACATCTAATGTCTCTACAATTAAATACTAGATACACCAACCTAACAAAAAAAGAGAATGGATCAGCTAGGTTTTTTTTCTGATTAGAAAGATCTTCCATTCCCTGACCTTTACTAAGAAAGAATGTTACCCTTAGCCTGGAAGAATATTTTCTATGGATCCGTCATAAAACAAAGATGTTTTCATTCAAAATTTACCTCTTACTTCCTTGATCTCCTCCCATTCACATTTCAGCTACTCTTTGGTGAGGGTCTTTTTCAATTATTTTGAGGAGCTTGTTATTTTTTTTAATGTAAGTTCAAATCCAGATAGTGAAATCTGTTTCATATTTGTAATCGGTTTTCAGTTCCTGGAAGAAGCCCAAATTGATAAGTACCTGTGAGTGAGAAGAAAAAAAAAAGAATATAGTTATGTGGCCTGAGTTTATATAAAAGATGAGATAAGATAATTCAAAGGGAAATAACTAACATAAATAAACATGTCCTCTCCTTCCACCCCAGACATTCTGGCCCAGCTTTCCACATGGACAGTGATCAATTAAATGTATAGAACCACAAAAGAGCCATCTGGATCGTGAAAGTATGTGGCAAAATCCCCATTATTTGTCACATGGAAGGAAGAATGTGTGATTTTTTTAAAAAATGAAATACCAAAGAAAGATGTACTGAGTTTGAGGCAAGAGGAGATGCAGCCCGCCACAGTTGAAAAAGATTCGATAAGCTTCTTCTTATGTGTCCTTCACCCTGGAGGCTGCTGAAGAGGCCTGAATATCTGGCTTAAAGTGAGTGATGCTACTTGAAATGAAAAGCAAGGAGATTGCAAATCACTCTTCTGCACAGGCTTGGAATAAGCTATGGCACGGCTGATGGACAGATTCAGGTATTTAAGTGAGTGTGATTTCCAAGCAACAATTTCTAAACCCTACACTGTCGTTGACCTCCATCACGCAATTGGACATGTTTATGAAGGCATAGGCAGTAGGATGAAATGCAGTGGGAAAAAATGCTGAAGTCATTTTCCAACAGCACAGCAGTATTATTGCAAAATGAAGCCACATTACCCCAATCAGCAGTGGAGTCCAGCCTCACACCTTCCTCTGCTTAATGGTCTGAGTCCATTCCACCAGAGGACCTTTCTGATTCAGGAATCAATTTGGAAAAAAACAAATGAAGTAGGTAATCCAATGTGTGTGGTCAGACGAGGTCAAGACCCACAAAAAGACTTGAATAAATAATACAAGACTACACTTTTGTCTTTTTCCATTTCTTCCCCTCTTTCTTTTCTTCTTAAAGGCATAGACATTGGGACAGTGAAACTACCCTAAAAGATTTTTTTTTCCCTCTGTAATCTGACTGGCCAGAAAGCAAAAGCAAAATAGCCAGTTAGCAGCTTTTTAAATAAAACATAATTAACTGTATGATTTACACAGTCTACAATTGTACGTTCAATTAAATAGTTGAAAAGCCTTTGTAAAGAATAAGAACCTCAGGGCTGGGGTTGTAGCCCAGCAGTAGAGCACTTGCCTAGCATGTGCGAGGCCCTGGGTTCGATCCTCAGCACCACATAAAAATAAATAAATAAAGGCATTGTGTTCCATCTACACCTAAAAAAATATTTTTTAAAAATTAAAAGAATAAAAACCTCAACTGCACACTGATGCTATATGGTCTGCTAATCTTAACTGCTTTTTCACTAGGGCCTAAGATATTTATTACTGCAAAAATCTTAAGAACAGAAATTTCTTATGTCTAGTAGGAACTCCTAAGAATGCTTATTGTTGCTTAAATCAGATATTTACATTGACCCTTTTCTTGAACCTTGTTAGAAAACCCCAATATTACCAATAACATGAAGACTTTTCCTGAAGGTAGGGCAATGCTGTATCTGATATACCCCTACCTTCTCTATTGGCTCATGAAATTTTTTCTGGGAACTGCATCTGCTTACGTTCTGTGATACATTTTATGTATTTCATATATCTACATATACTTATATCTGTAAATAGTTGAGGCTAGTTCCATTCAAACTATTGGGGAGAAGACAATAGCCATTAGTGGGAGCACAGAAATCTATAATCACAGCTTTTTTTCCATTGCGAGAAACCCAGTAGTGAAAATTTTTATATTCCATCTAATTGAATAGTGATTTCTATATACATCTATTAGACCATAAGATAGTCCAAGGCAGGGACCATCTTAATTAACATTCAATAGCTACAGCAATATTTGGCCTTCCATGGTGGGGGAAAAAATAGAATAAATGGATGAATGAAGCAGAGAACTAATATTTAAACACGGACAATAATTATTTGTGCTATAGTTACACTATACACTGAGAACTGTCTGGAAGAGTTTTCAGAGAGCAACAGAGAAAACTTGGCTGACTATTCTTGGAGAACACGTTGACTGTTTGTTGGATGGAGACAGTTCACCAAGAAAGCAGATTTTGACCCTTCAAGAACTTGAATGTGATGATGAGTTTATGACAGTTCTAAAAGCCAACATACGGTCGGTGGCCAGATTGTGGTTCTGGACTCAGAGGCTTCCATTTGGAAGGCAGACAAGCATTTGAATTATGGGTCTAATGAAAGTGTCAATAGCAATCCTGTTACTGGAGGAGCTGTAAAACCCTGCTTAATGAACTAGGCAGGGACACAGAAACACAATGGTCTAAAATGTACTGTATGAGAAAATGATAATTAGCCCAGATTTCATGTACAAGATAAAATGCATAGGGATGATATTACTACTGAGCAATATTATAGTCCTTCAGGGGCCTGTTCTGTTAACAGGGTTTGGCTCAGCCTTTTCCATACTCCTTGTGTGAGTGGAGATGCGATACACAATTGTGAGCTGTGAGTTAGGGAAAGAATGTCAGATGGTAAAATTCCTAGCACAGATGCTTGTCAACAAAAGGGTTCTGGCCTCACCAAGAGTTCACTTTTCTTTGGAAGGCTTGATATAAAACGCCTCTTTTATCCCTTTCGGTAAACCCATGAAGTAATTATCATCCCCAGGTGTCTCAGGTGCTGCGACCAGCAAACAGCAGCATGAGGCTAACATCTTAAGTTCTTCTGCCACAGAGGTCAGCATTCTTCATGTGGCTTGGAATATAGTCAGGGCAGGGAGAAGGGACAAAATGGTTTTTTAAAGAAGGGTAAAATAATACATATTTTAAAGTGCATAATTACAGAGACTGAGTTGTCAAGAAATGAAGAAAGGAACTCACTCTGGACCTGGATAAAGGCTGGTTTCGTGGAGAAGGCTAGCAGGGCCCAATGGTCATTTATGCACTATACCCTCCTATGGCCCACAAGGGAAGAAAGTTGGACAGACAGTAGACAGACCAGGTGAGAAGATAAAGGATCCTGAAAGGCAAACGTGGTAGGGTTGTTTTTGAAAATAAAAGGGTCAAAAAGTCTTTCTAATGATGATCTGGAGAATCAACATATGGAAAACTGCTTTTCTTTTTTAAGAGATATTTGGGCACAGGGAATACATACAGCCACTGGGGTGGGTAAAGGGAGCATGTGCTGCTAAGATAACCTACAGGCAAATCCTGAATAAGCTGAAACCTCCAGCCAGACAAAAGCCTATTTGTAAATTACTCCACTTAATTTCCCAGGTCATGATCGCCTCTCTCTGCAAAGCGGTTTATGACATTCTCAATTAAGAGTTTGCTATAAAAATGAATGAATGAAGGATTTCAAAACTGCTATGAGATATTAAAGATGAGTCACTTTTAAAAAGTGGTTTTGTTTCCTGTGTTCTGGATAATGCATTTGAGAATGTAGTTTCAGCCTCACCCATCACCCCATTGTGAAATCAAATTGAATGACTCTCTGCTCTTAGAATGATCGCTCATTCAAATGCATTCAATAAATAAAGCCCAAACACAATGAGGCACTTTTCCTAGAGCATCCCAGAGAGCTAGGGCCTGGTCTCTCTCACTGTATGAAGCTGAGATTAAAGTAAATAAAGCATTCACCCACACTGACTGCATAATACATAGCAACTTATTGTTTACTAAGCCTTACATGTACATTATCTCATTTGATCCTCACAAGGACCTTATAATAAAGACGTTGTTGATTTATTATTCCAATTTAACATGGGATCTGGGGCTCAGAGTGGTCAGTGATTTGCCTAAAGTCACACAGTAATCCAGAAGACACTTTAAATCTACTTATCTCCTCCGCCTCCAGAAACAGGAAACATATCTTTCTTAAGTACAAAACAATATAATTAGCAGAAGCATTACCCAAACTAGGCAGAAATATTTAATTCATTCAGATAGGCCTCTGGTGAATTTGTAAATACTGAGGAATTCATTTTCCACTCTGCAATTCTGTGAATTCTACCCTGGACAAAAGGTCATCCAAATATGATCCTTGTTCAGAGTTATGGAAATGTATGCAGCCTAAAAGAATATGGGCCAAATGCAGAGTAAAAATATCCATGTAACTCCCAGTGCCATTTACTCTTGCTGCCTCAAATCCTTTTTGAAATTAGACAGGTTGTAAAGCATAAAAAAAATAAGAACATAAACTCTCGCCCTAAATTCAATTATCATATATCAGAGAGGGTCATAAGTGTAGTAGGTTAGAGCGCAAGTAACACAAGACAAAAATAGGTATGGTGAGCAAGCCCCGGGGGGCGAGGAGTTTTCTTTTTAACTCTTTAATTTTCATCTAGATAAAATACTGAAAAATTATCTGAAAAAAACCATAGAAAATAAACTTTCCCCCAAATCAACCTCCTTTCAGCCTCTGGTCTTAATTATCCAGAAGTTGTTAAGGAGAATAATTAGGAGACAGAGATCATACTCATCCTAAGTGAATCTGAGGTCAGAACTGTACAGAGTAGCATTTAAGAAGAGAGGAAAACGGGACACCAAAAGGCATGGCTTCGTGAAGAGGAGGTTACAGAAGCAGAGCCAGGTTCCTTTCCTAACACAGCCTTGCAAACCCTGTTCTGAAGCTAAGAGAGGTCAGTGCTCTCTTTCCTGCATTTGGCTCTCCTTTGCTTCCATCCTCCTCTATGCTGCAAAGCCATCTTGCAGAGTAGGTCCCTGGGAAGCTCCAAGCCTCCCCCAGAGGCTGGGCTCCATATCTGGCTGTTCAGAAGGCTTCTTGGTTCTCAGGGACCCTCTTCCTCAAAATGTGTAATTCCTTTCTCTTCTCAATCTCAACATATCTATTGTAAATAGTCCCGGTATTTAAAAATAAAAAAAGTTCATTTCTTTCGGACTCGTATGTTTGTGAGTCATGAAATTGGGGCACCATCATTATCTGAGTTGATATTTGGGGAGTGCATTCTTCCATGTGCTCCTAGTAACTAATCCATATAACCCAATCATCCAAAGCACAAAGCATCTTCATTCTTCTCTGTTGAAAACGAGAGACAGAAGTCATGGTTCCAGGGTTTATTTTCTAAAAAGTAATGTGAATCTGAACCAAAGTATCTGGTATTTTTAGGGATCAGGTAATACTTTTTTAGCAATATTTCTCTACATTTTCATACTTGATTTTTAAAAGCACATATATCTTTGTTCATGACCCAGACTTTACAAACACTTTGCATTAAAAGTCACCTTGAGGTCTTTAAGCCATTTTAAGTGTTAGGACCAGTGGCTTCAGGAATGAGGTTTGTTTGGATAGCACAAGACCTTTGTTGTTGATTGAAACCTGGCTTGATGCCTCTATACATCTAAATAATTAGAAAAAAATACATTTAAATGAGAAGCAGATGCTGTTTCCAGATTTCTATTTTCACTATACAGAATAAATAGAAGCTTTCATCTCTGCGTTTACTCTTTGAATATGGTGCATACCATATGAATCATTATTTAAAGTATAGGGTGTTCCTTTCACAAAGGCAAAGGAAATAGGGGACCTCTGGGGTACTCTCCTACAAAACACTTTCTGCTCCAAGAAAATTAAACAGGGTTATTCATTCTCCTTTACTCCTTCGTATGCTTCCATGTCTGGTACTAAGCCAGTAGATCCAAATAGAAGGGAGGATGCTGGTGGTGAATGCAAGGGTGGCAGGCCTGCTGGTTTTGGGTGGCTGGTACTTGGCAACAGATGGCAAACATACTGCAAATGCTCAATGTTCGTCTTAGCAGATGCAAAATCAATTAAAAAGAAACTATACCCCGGCCAGGAAATAGAGGACAGGACATCACAGGGTACCTTGGAAAATGGAGGATGGTTTTCTCAGGCTTCTTTATCAACAGTGCAGCAGGTAGAGTACATTTTTACTCTGTCTTCTCAGCTAGGAAGTTACACACTAGGTTTCGGAGCCAATTTCAAATGCTTGAGATGTTTGAATGGAGGAGCTATGTAAACAATGGGCAAAAGGTCTCCACAACCTCAAAACAAAGCATATGTATGCAGAATCAACAGATTCCAAAAGCCTGGTCTTCTGAACGCATAGCTACAGTGAGGCGAGCCACGACAGCTACCAAACCCAATAGGAATCGATGAGCAATGAAGCGATCATGTAATTTACTGAAATTCATTCTTTACTTTTTCTCTCTCACTGCACCCACCAATGCCCTCCCATTCCTTCTTTAATCTCCACCCAGCTGTAGCCCAGTCTCTGGCACATGTAAGTTATCTATCAATCAATATTTGTGGACACTGTGATTGGATAATATTTAAATATTTTCTCACTGCCCTGAAATAAATACCACATTTTACAATTTGGATAAATACACAAAATTTAAAAATTAAGAAAGTAGTTGCTACCTAAGTTTCTCTTATCATGTACCAATCATTCTGATAGTACTTTTATTTGACTGCATTAATATAAATACCACAAATAATATTAAAAAGTGCATACCATTCTCCCTGTTTTATAGCTGAAGAACCAGGGGCTTATGTTGGTAACCAGACATGCCTGAGGCTTAGCCTCTAAGTGGCAAAGCTTTAGTCCACTTATTCTACACCCTTATATTGTTTAACCATGGCATTATGCTGCCCACTGGATGTCAGAGGTTTTGAAATCTTGTTGTAATACAATATGTCAGAAACTTAGATGGAATGCACAAAGAAAGAGTAAGAATTCTACCAATTAATTAGCCTGTAGTAATATTAGAATCAGATTTCCTGCAACATGCAATAAACTATTCTTAAAATCCAACCAATGGTCAAAGTGAATAACGTGGTCTTTCAACATAGAGAAAGGCCTGAAGGGTTTGATCATAAGAAGTGTGTTGCTGTGAAATAAAACAAGATGAGAAACTTATCTGGAACTTTTGATCTGAACAGACCTTGAAGCAGTTCTGTCCCATATGTATAAATACAGATATAAAAGAAAAAAAATGATGTGTAGAAATTGGACTATATAAATATAGAGAGGGAGAAATATATGAATACATATATATTTTTCCCCAATTTTTCACATGAAGAGTTTGAAAGTGAAGAATACAAGTAACATGTCCATGGCCAAACAATTAGCCATGGTAGAACCAGATAGAACCAAGTCTCTCTGGGTCAAGTCATGTACTTGCTGATCACTAGGTAGTGTTCCATTGATTTCTCTATCATTACTACACTTGTGCCTCTAATTTTAATTCATCAATGCTTCATATATTTCATACCTTAGTTCTATTGCCAACATAACCTGGGAAACAGAAAGTAATCAGAATAAAGGATTTCATTTTGCTGATAGAAAGAGGAGCAAAAGTGTTAAAATTCAAAAATTTTTCCCCAAATTCAATGTTTCCTTTCCTCAAATTAGAAATATTGAGTTTTTTTTTTTAGTTTCAGTACATTACAAAGATGAGAAGCTTGATATGAGAATGTTTCAACGTTGGGTAATGATGTGCCCCTCCTAGACAAAGCACATGGTCCACACTCTTCACTAAATAGCTGGTATTGGACATGTCCATAGAGAAATTCTGGTTCTATTTGCTAGCTATCTCCTTCAGTATAGTCAGTGAATAAAATGGGATTTTTTTCTGGCAGACTTTTGAACATTCAGTTACGGGGTTCTGATGAAACCTTAAAATTTGTGGGATTTCCATTCACAGAATATGAGACAAAAGATAAAGCTAAGCCATCTTTGGAGAACACTTTGAAATGATATTGTCTGTTGAGTTCATGTCTTGGTTTAAGGTTGAGAATGATATTCATTTTGTATGAATAGGTTTCCTTCTCAAATTATTGTGAAGAAAATTATTAGTGTATGAAAATACTATAGAAAAGAAAAAAGATTCATTTGGATATTCAGGGGCCTCACATGTTTTTAGAAACTAGGTGATACAAGTCTGCTTTTGGATAGCTGTAAGAAATACAGGGGAGTCATTAAATTCTCTTAAGCCTTAGTTTTCTTAGTATAAAATGTAGGGCTGAATCTAGCTTGTCTCAATATTACTATGGAATTAGAAATCTATGATTCTTTGAACCTACCTTGGATTGAGCAGTCACATGTATAACTATACTGCAAACCTTCACAAAAGAACTGCAGAGAGCATCTCAATAAATTCCTAGGAAATAATTTAATAATGTGACCAAATTATAAATTGCTCTAGTTGTCTAACACATATAAGAAAGTAACAAGATTTTTCAATTTGGTGCAGCGATGATGACTATCTCAGCTTTTTTAAAGGCTTTTCTCATTGTCCTGAAACACAGGTATCAAGGAAATAGGAGGCAGAAATTGTGTGTATTTACTCCTGATGCTGATAACATCCATATTTGACATTCTAGAATAACTACATCTCCAGCAGCAACTAAGATATGCATGTCTCAGAACTGAGAAACTTTTAAAATCCCCTTTTAAGCAATGTGGCCACAGAAGACTCTTAATAATTGATTATAATTGATTTTAACCTTGTCCTAACCTGGGCAAAATGGCAAAGCCAATCATCTTTGTCCAGATGGGGTATGAGAAAAGAGCCCCCAGTCCACATCTTTAAAAGCTCCAGACATGAGCAGAAGATAAAATATTTAGTCTGCCAAAGCCTTGACCTCCCAATTCCAGCCAGTTTTGAACTTGAATTGATTTCCGACAAGGCATCTGGGAGATGATTACAACAAAATGCACTAAAGCTGGGCAGCCTTTATTTTAACATCCCAGCAGCTTAACCTGTTAATAACAGCAATTGTTTTAGATACAATACCAATTTCTGTAACCGACGCAAGAAATGGATAACAGCAGCACAGTCTCCAAGACAGTACAATAAAAGAGGGAGAGAGGCAAGGAGAGAGAGAGAAGCACAGCAGTCATGTAGGAGGTACTGTCAGGGTTTTCCAAAGGAACCTCAGTTTTATGCAACCCACTTCTACAATCCCCCAAATAAAATATTCTCAGCAGAAGAAGGTTGCATGTTAAGAGAAACGCTATGATCTGGGATCAAAGCGTGTTCTGTTAGTGAGAGCGGAATTATCTTGACCAAGTCCCTGTGCCCAATTCACTTTTTTTTTTTAATCAATGCTGCTCAATTAAAGCATGATGTGCCACAAATGTGAGCCCATGTGGTAACTTTAAAATTTTTAGTAGCAACATTTTTAAAAATTTAAAGACAAAATTACTTTTAATATCTTTTTTCAAAATTTTTTGATACTAGAAATTGAAATCAAGGGCACTCTACCACTGAGCTACTTCTCCAGCCCTTTTTATTTTTTATTTTGAGAGGTGGTCTTGCCAAGTTGCTGAGACTGTCCTTGAACTTGTGTTCCTCTTGCCTCGGTCTCCCTAGAAGTTGGGATTAACATCTTGCCTCCCTGTGCCTGGCTTATTGCTTCATCTAATAAATCCAAAACAGTATTATTTCAACATGTAATCAATACAAAATTATTGATGCAATATTTTATGTTTACTTTTCATTCTAAGACTTCAAAAGCCGGGGTAGATTTTACATTTATAGCATATTTCAATTCAGATAAACCATATTCTAAGTGCTAAATAGTCACATGTGGCTAGGTGTTACTATACCGGACAGCACAAGTTTAAAAATTAGTAGTTGGACTGATCATCTCTAGTGACTTCTTTAACTATAACATGTCATAAGAATTCCAAATGTTGTTTCTTCTGCTTTTCATTTTTAATCAGTTATATGTAGAAAGTACCTACAGCGCCTATTAACAGGTGAGATCAAGATGTTAGAGTGATTGCATCTTTGGCCACAAGCTCAATTTTAGCCACCAGAAAGATCTGTGCCAATACATGGACATGGCCTTTAAACTTATCTTGGTCATGTTATACCTATTGGTCCTAAGCGGGAAGAGTAGGTAGTTGCATAAAATATCAGAATATAGCTGAGCATGTTCTATTAAATGAAATGATAAACGATATCCTCATTGTTTGTAAGCACTACTTACATACCATTCATGTGACATATATAAGATCATTTAATCATTTCAACCACCACTTAAAGTACGAATAATTATTAATCTTATTTAACACATGGGAGACTGAGCCTCAAAGAAACTAATTAGCGGGCCCAATGTCAGACTCCTAGAAAATATTATGTGTGGATTAGAACACAACCCGTGCAGACACTAGGGTCAGATTCTTGACCACCAGGAGATGATGAGTTTAGAAACAAATGCCAGCGTTTGGTCTCCTATCTCACTTCAACAGAGGTGTCCCAAATTGAAGGAGATAAGGAAGAGAAGGCATAGGAAGGCTAAAGAATTTGCTTCAATTTTTAACAACTGAGAAAATCAGAAACATCAAGTGGATGATAACATGCTAATAAACACATACCTCCCTCCTCTCCCAGCTGTGAATCCCTATGAAAAAGAAAGAAGGCACGAAAACAGGAAGAAAGAAAGAAGGAGGAAGACACCAAGGAAGGGAAGGAGAGAGGGATTCACCAAGCTTTGTGACATTTCAGAGGCATCTCCGACTCGACTCAGGCCAGAGGATCATGGCAACAGGAGCTGCATATTCAAGATTCAAATTCAGATCACAATATAAAATTACACCTCCTGGCACCTAAATACATCATTTCTGATGAAACAGGAAGGAAACCTCCTCTTCACACTGAATACGCCCATGCTTAGAAACGCATATTAAAGTACAGATTCCTGCCATCTTGTCACCAGACTGTCAGTGGTAAGAGAAAAAGTTTAATTACCTAGATTTAATTTATTTTTAATAATTTTACACAACATACTAATTGTTTAATTGTTCTTTCTACATTAGGATGATGGCTATGTTTGGGAAACAGGACTGGATAGAGGAATTTCTTCCATTACAGTCTGTGGTTTTCCTTTTTAGGGTGTCTGAGAATATAGAGAAAGTTCAGGTTAAAAATTGGGGAGTAAATCATTTCTTTAAAAAACAGTATTCTAGCTGCATTATTAATTTGATTTAAAATCTACCACCCTATAGAGGACTTTGGGAAAGACCCAGTAGCCCCTCAGAAGACAGCTCACTTCGGGTAAGGCCAAGACCTCCCATCACCTGTGAACTATATACTAGAAACAAACTCTAACCATCTCTGTCTATTGCATCTTGACTCTATGGGTCACTAATATCAGAGCTGCAAGGAAATAAAAAGCCAAAACTTCAACCTTATCTTTAATCTCTCCATTATTCTCTCCTGATCCCAAAGTTCTGTGTTAGTTGGCAATAGAGAGAGTTTTATGTATTCTTACTGGTTATTTATTGTTGCATGAAAAACAACATCAGAAATACATAGATGGACATAAAGGCAATTTTGTATTTCACCACAATTTAAAAAAGAAAAATTTTATTTATTCATCATTCTATAGGTCAACAATTAGAGCACAGCTGGGGAATTATTCTACTCACCTTGCCAAGGGTCAAACAGATATGGTCATCTGATTACTCAATAAGGCTGGGTGACCTAAGCTGGCCTTATTCACTGCTCCTGTGTTGATTATGTCAGCTGAGCCAACTCTGTCCAGCAAGCTGACCCGAGTTTCCTAACATGGCAATTTTATTTCAAGTCCTAATCTGCAAGCCCTTTAAAACTTCTGCCTGTATCACATTTATTGGTGTCTTCTTGGGCAAACAAGTCTTACAGTCAAGCCCAGGATTAAATTTGGAAGAGAGTACTGTGGGGTATGAATCTATAATAACCTGATACAAAAATAATCACCTTAAATATTCTTTCTTCTCTTTCAATGTGATTAAAACAACTCAAACCCAAATAGAAGACTGAATGAGAAAAGAAAATTCAAAATTTCCCAATAAGCCAAGAATATATCAAATTCTAAATTTGGTCTTCAGTTTGAGCCTCAGATGTAAATGAATATCAAGTCTTATATTTCCACTGAATTACAGCTCTTTTCATAGCATGTTTTAGAAAGATGGCCACCGGTTTTGATATTTAAATGAAAAACAATATTTCATTTGAGGGAACCACAATCTTAAATATTTTTACAAGTCTCTACTAGACGATAACAATAGCTAATGCTGAATTTTTGCCATGGGAACTTTTGTTTTACTGAACCACTAAAATTACAATCAGATGTGCTCATCCTCTGTTGAAGTAATGAACAATGGTATGTCTGAGTGAAAAATTCAAAGTGCATCATTTATCTTATCCTATTTTCAATTAGGCCGAATAAAGTATAAAGTTGGTTCCAAACTACATCAGAGAAACAGGGTGAGTAAATTTATTATACCACTAGAGTGCTAATCTTAGCAGATGGTAGAAAAAAAATATTTTTAGCATGAAATATGCTAAAGCAATAAATCTGAGCAAGGTGGATCTTATCAACTAATATCTCCCCAGTGTGAGGTAAAAGTCCTGGATGGCAACTCAGCATTCTTATAAAGTGTGGGTGGATGTAGTTAGACATGGCCCTTGGTAAGAGGAGGAAAACAACACAAATAAGGGTCAAATAAGAAAACAAACCACTCACAGGACATATTGCATTGAATCTTTTAAATGAAATTGTACTGTGTTTAAAATGCTCTTGAATTTTATTTTTGAAATCATGCTGACCCCAGAGTCTTGCCAGTTCTCCATATGGGGATTTTCCAAAGTGGAAAATTTACAGCTATCTATTAGATCCATTTTAGAGTAGAGGTAAGCATACATAGTCACATATTGTTGCAGGTCACCATCAGCCAATGTGAGCATCTAAGAATACAGAGGTGACTCTTTAAAAGGGGCTCAGCAAATGAAGGAGAGCTCTCAGTTTCATGGATGCAATTGGATCAGTGTTAATCAGAATCCAACTGTTAAGCCCAAGCAGATAGAAGAGGTTGCCCATTCAGAATAGACAGTATGTGATGCTCAAGAGTTTTACTTTCAAAGAAAATGAGCAAAGTGGAAGAGTAAGAGACAGAGTAAAAGCTTTGATATGTTGCAGAAGTCTAAAATTACAATCTGAAAGATAGTTGAGCTAGATATTTTTAAGCATACCATAAACTGTATGTCCTTCAGTCATCTTGTATTACATTAATGTTCCTGCCTCAAAGGAGGGATCTATGAGAACAGATTAGTGTAGTGGTGAATTTGTGGTCAAGAAACAAGGAATTCATTCCCAAATCTTTGGCTAATCTTCCCTTTGACAGAGCTTATTGTACAAATTTTCTTAGATTTTAATAAATTATCTACAAAATAAAAACTTGGATTCTAGTGTCAATGTATAAAAAAATAAGTGTGAAGAAGAAGGAATGAATCAGAACCATTAGAACAAGTTGCATCTGAATTGAGCAACAACAAACAGGACCCAATGACTCCAGAGTCTAGGCATTTCTCTTAATTAATCCTGGCAATTTATCAAATAATTTGAATTATGCCTCATATAGTCACTGAAATTGAAAACAAAGTTTAAGCTAATAAGATGCCAAATGTTGAAGAAATTTGGTCTGAAAAAATTATGAAAAAAATGTGAGTGGAAAATATTTTTCATGGTCTGGTATTAGAGTTAGAAGTTAGAAATAAATCATTAAGGGATGAGAGACAGTGGAGGAGAGATATTTCTCTAGTTGGCAAGGTAGGGGTGCTGGTGAGATAGGATAAGGGGAGTAGGTAAGGAACTATGTGCGACCCTCCTGACTTCTTCCCCCAGAGTTCTCCCCTTCCAGACTCTTTCAGTCAAATTTCCACTAACTCAGGCTGATACAACACTTACAGACATAAAGCTTTAGTCAGAATGTGGGGAATGGGGGTTACAGTAGGCAGGAGGTGGTGTTTGTTGCTGTCCATGGTACTGATTATCCTACTGCTATTGCATGGCTGTTTCTCTTGACCAAGTAGTACTACAGATAACTTTTTCCCAGATTATCCAAAATGGAAAAAGAACTTGAATTAACTGTGAAAGAGACTGAACCATATGCTGTTGGAAAAAAAACATAGGGATAAAAATAGACATAGGTACTGTGACATTACAAAGAAGAGACAAAGAAAAATGATGCTGGTATAATTTTCAAATAATCACAAGTTACCATCAATAAACACAAATCACTATGGTCAAAATGTTCAACTACTGAAGAAGACAGCACATTTTGCTCCCAAAGCTACACAATCATTAAGTCCTAATATAAACAAACATATTTAGGTGAGGTTTCAGAACATCAATCTGGTAAAATAAAACTCATTGGTTGAGTTAACACTAAAGAGCTCACAATATTCTTTGGCTTTTTCTCGTTCCTCTTGATGACTTTTAGAAATTTTACACTGTCATTAAACAAACTGAATAATGACATGCTTTGCATTTGTATCTGCTAATCCCAGGAAAATTTGGTACTTCTAGTGTTTTCCAAAGTATATCTTAAAGAAATAAGGGTGGGGGAGCACTACATCCCCTTGGTTATGTTTATGTGTCTTTCCAAGGGAAATGGCTTTTAAAAAGAGAATTCTAGGGGGGAGGGTGGATGATGGGAAAGGCAGCGGAGCACAACAGACACTAGTATGGCAATTTGTAAATCAATGGATGTGTAACTGATGTGAATCTGCAATCTGTGTATGGGGTGAAGGTGGGAGTTCATAACCCACTAGAATCAAAGTGTGGAATATGATATGTCAAGAAATTTGTAATGTTTTGAACAACCCACAATAAAAAATTAAAAAAAAAAAAGAGAATTCTAGTAACACTTCAATGTCTGTTCTTCCATTTTCCATATTAATTTAACCTTCACCCATAATTCATAGAATTAAAGATTGTAATTCACAGCTTCCCAGCAATGAAGGGTGGCTACCTGCCTCTCTCTTGAGAGAGGAAGACAGGTGTCTCTCCTTTGTTCTCTTCTTCACCTTTTCTCTGTCTTGCAGACTGCATCACCAATGCTATAGCAGGGCATGAGACTGAAAATTCTATTCTAGAGGTGTTGGAGTGATGAGATGGAAGGTTGTTCTGGAAACAGAGCTTCCATACCAGTCCTGGCCTTCATTTTCCAGAACAGTTTCATGTCAGAAAGAAATAAGCATATTTTTTTTCTTCAACCACTGACATCTTTTTTTCCCTATTACTAGCAGCTGAACCTAATCCTAATTAATACACTATTCATCAACATTTGATGAATGCACAGCAAATATTGGCACAGGTATATTCAATCAAGAAAGAAGAATCCACAGAAAAATAACAAACCCACAAGTAAAAGATTCCCATGAGGTCCTGTAGTTTCTACATGAAGCAGAAATCCTCAAATATCTCCAAGTTTTAGAATTAGAGTTGCCTTTTATCAAAATAAAAAAAAATTAAATAGCCTTTCTAAAATAATTTGTTTACAACATGCTATTTCCTAATAAATAATTTTCTTTGTACAAACATTCTCCTCACTTTAATTCCTGGCCCAGAAAAAAATGCCATGAGCATCACAATGTATCTTTTAAATGTATGTCAATGAGGAGCTTGAAGCCAGCATCCACTAAGAATGGGGTAACCATCAGAGAATTCTAGGTCTCCCAAAAGAGAATGGGGGCTTTCTTTTCTTGGTGATACAGGTGTGTACTTTAAGCTGATTTTTTTTTTTTTGCACAAAACTTGGTATTTTCCTGTGCATCAGGAGTGGCCAGAATCACATTAACTATGCCCCTCATGGAAATTGCCATGACCCTCATTTCCTGCATTTGGACAAACTGTCAATTGTCTTAGAATGCGAAAGATTGTGGAGATCTCTTTGTATGCAGGCAGGCTGTGTTTCAAAATGGACAACTGGTTGTGAATACTTTGCAGAAAGGGCCAGAATTCCCCTCCAGAGGCCCTTCCCTTCCCTCTTCTTATTGCCTAGAAAATGCCAAGAAAGTTTAAAATTAATGGCAACCAATTGAAAAAGAAAAGGAAATCAAAGAAACATTTATTCCCTGAGAAGCAGCCCTATTTCTTTCACCTTTACATAAGAGCACAGTTGGTTTCTGTCAGCTCTGTTTTTTTTTGTGGACAGGATGGAGAGGAGAAAAGCTCAAACAGGACAGAAAACATGTTTTCAAGCACCAAGAAAATATTTTTTATCATTTAAAATCTCATAGGAATATAATGCACAACAGGACTCTAACAGCTTTCTCAAATTGTATTAATATTATGGACTTTAAAATCTGAGGCATTTAGCATTAAAATCAGATATGAAATACATACATTGCAATGTTTTATGCACCAGAAACTAGGAGGCCATAGATCTCCTCTATGAAACTATAAATACTTCAGTTCTCATGTACCTGGGTACACAACTTAGTAGCCATAAGGACTGCTGGAACACATATCCTTGACACGAACAGTGTGGCTGAGTCCACTTCAGAACACTAGCCAAATGGGATAAAAGTATTTAAGCTTCAGTCCCCACAGAGACCCCTTAGAAGATCTATAATTCCTACTCTCAACAGATTGCTTAATTTCAGACAAGATTTGACATAGGACTTAGGAGGGACCTGGAGAGAATGTGAGGATGACTGAGGGCAAAGACAGCCTCATTGTTATAAAGACAAGAACATGTGTATATCCTGCCAATCAGAGTCATCATAACCATTTCCATTTGCAAATGAGACAGAAATAACTATCATCAGCCAGATGAGCGCTATCTGAATAGTTTGATTCAAGCCAACTCCAAAAGAAGAGATTGAGAATTCTTCCATTGGTAACATTCTTTTTTCCAAAGGAAAAATTTTTATTGGACTAATTATAAACATACAAAAGTGATAGGGATAAAAGGTAGGGGGAAAGTGACTCTGCTGAAGTGGCATATGGGATGGATGCATGGAATAGAAGTTACTCTATTTTCCTTTCAAGCTGAAGGCTGACATTCTGCTTTTTTTTCTGGGCTGTCTCACCAACTCTGGTGTATCTCCCTTTCCTCCCTCCTAACAATGTCAGATATTAATCTCACTTAGGACCTTCAAAGAGGAACAGGACCAAACACAGACTTAATAAGAAATTTGAGAAATGGATATTCTACTTCCTTTTCCTCCCCCTTTTCCTTGCTCTTCAAAGGAGGCTAAAAACTGCTGAAGAATGTGTGGAGATGGTAAGAATTCTGTCACCTCCTCCACCAGTGTCCCTAGGTAGTTGAAAAGTCCTGTTTCTATCCAATCTGCATACAGGAAAATGTTAACACTCTCGTAATTAAAACTCCAGTTGCAATCCCAGGTCATGTTACACTATATCATTCACTTAACTTTATTGTGATTGATCTCTGTCAACTTTAACTATACTCACAAGGAAGTCAATAAATAAAGATCGATAGTTTTTTATTTCTTCAGCTTTTTTATTAGAAAGAATAGATGGGTTAAATAACACCAGCAACAGCAGTAGCATAGAGTCTCCCTTGGTGCTTTCCTTGGTAGAAATCTGTATTAAGACAAATCAGATTTAAATTCGCAAATGGCCTTGCTTCCTCATCTGATCTGTCATTAAGCTGCCCTTGGCACTTTGAAATGCAAACATTGAAACAAACAGGGCATGCATATATCTGTCCTCTCTGAGATAAATTTTCTTCATGATATGCCCAGTGAACCTCTTATTTTCCAGCATTGCTAGCTTTTGCAGCTCCAGTTTAATGCATTAACCACCTATCAAGACTGAGTGGTGCTGTGTAGATGAAGAATGTTCGAGTTCAGATGGACAAATGAGTAATTCCTTCTTCAAACAAGGTTTGGGGGCAGGTCTGGACCACACTTTGTATAGATTCAATAATACGATGTTTAAGAATCTAGGAATGAAGACCCAGTAGTGCATAGACCCCACCAGAGCCCAGAACTGACCTGGAGTGGTGAAGGGCTCCACCTGTCCGGGTATTAACACTCAAGTTGCCAGAATGTGAGGAAATACCAGATGGGAGGAGAGGTGAAAATGAGGAAAGAGTGTATCTAAGAGAAAGGTTTGTGCTGCCAAGGAAATGGCACATGGTACTCAAGGGACACGGACCTAAATGATCTGATATGCAATAGAAAAGGATTTTAATAGTTTGAAAACTGGGATTGTTGTACAGGTGTGGGCTGGCTAGTGAACATCAGCTAGTCATTGAAAGAACCAAGAGCAACATTCATAAAAACACAACAACAAAAAAAAGACATCAGGTCAGAAATGTGAAATCATCAAAAACCTCACATGAGAAATGGACCTCCTGTATCTGTGATCCCTGTAAGGAGTAATGAGGACTTCAAAGCTTTTAGCCAGTTTTTTTTTCCCCTACACAAGTCAGTTCCACTTTGGATAGTGTTTACACATAGATAACAACCATTTCTCCTATTTATTACCTAGGTGTAACTTATTCTAGTATCAAAGTAAAAGCATATGAAATAAATGAAAAAGGTCTATAGCTACATCCTGAGTTCCAAATTTCCCCAAAGTTAGCATTGGACATAGACACTTCCTATTGCACCCTGCCACCTGAATGCCCCAATGGTGCCTCATCTGCATCCTGTTCAATGATATTATCTTCATCTCCACACTGCTCTCCTCCTGTTCCTGGTTTTTAGAGAAAGGAATTCCCAGGCCTCCAGTTACCCAGGTGTGAAACACAACTCATTATTTTCGAATGCTTCCTCTGCCTCATTCACTACATTCACGGAGTAAATTCTGATCTCTTTTTCACCCATTCCCTTCATTCAATTTGATTTTAAAAACTTAATCATCAATATGAACAATACTACAAATCTTCTGCATTCAGAAATATTACTCCTTAGTATAGACAACAAGCAAGTTCATAAAGAACTGTATACAACACAGTACATTACACAAAAGTATGAGGAGACAGGCATGAATAAAACATGAAGACTAAAAAGAGGGAAGAGGAACAGTTAGTTGAGTGTTTCAGGAAGACTGAGGGAGAACACAGAGATTGAAGAACAGGGAGGAATTTAATAGAAAGAGGCACAGGATAGAAGAAGAACCCAAATAGAGATGGTAGAATAGCCTCGAGCAAAGGTTGAAGAATAAGAAAAGATATTTTTGGCTTCAGAAACAATGCAATTACTGTGGCTGAAGTGAAGGGTTTCTGCAGGACAGAACAGTAATGAGGAATAAAACCCTGAATTCATGTTACACAGAATTCATGTTGTGGAAGGTTTTGAATCCAGACAGAGGCACCTATGTATAATTGAAAGCACAACAGAGTCCCTGGAAGTTCATGCTGGGTCAGTGCATGGTACAGCTAGGGATGCAGGGGAAAATGCCCTTTCATAGGTTGCTACTGGAACATGGATTACTAAGTTGTTTTGGAAAGCAATTTGTCAATATTTATTAAAAATAAACAGATTCTTTAATCTCAGAATCTGTCTTCTAGAAATATCCGTCTACAAGGATACAGTATAAACACATTATTGTTTTTAAACAGATGTAAAAAAATGAGGGAATAATTTGATTACCCATCATTATTAGGGAGAAAATTAAATAAATTTGCATATGCACACCAAAACATAGTATGCCATTAGTATTATCCAAATCCTAGTGATCTGAAGGGTGCCCATGATATAATGGTTTAAAAGTCTATGCTATATACCTATATACAGAGATAGGCATATATATGCAAACATACAGAGATTTATAAGTACACACACACACACACACACACACACACACATATATATATATATATATATATATATATATATATATATATCTCCCATCTATGTAAAACAAATAAAAATGAAATCCTACATGGTTAAATAAAATGTGCATAGATAAATATGTGAAAATTGACTAATGAAACTGTCAAATGTTGGATAGAGAACATACATAGATCCTGCTTACTATAGGAATTTTTGGGAAAACTTAAAATGTTTAGCTTATAAGATAGATGTTAGTGTTAAATGGTGTTTAGTAGAATATTATCAATAGAAGAAAAAGTTAGTTTCCAAGAGTATGTATAGTATAATAGTATAAACCCATCTATATACAGGCTTTCACATACATAAAAAATCATCTGAATGGATATATACCACCAAATTAAGGATGCATGTGTGTGCGTGCGTGCATGTGTGTGCGTGTGCGTGTGTGTGTGTGTGTTTTCCTTGCATATTTTCTAGGTTTTCTTTTATTCCTTGGATATATTTATTGTAGAACCTCATGGATCCCAGACACTGTTCTAAGCTCTTCTTCCTTATTTTGATTTACAGTTAAATATTACTAATGTTTGGCTGCTTGAAGGCAAATGTTATATTTTCTCAAGTTCACATTGACCATTGTGGAAAATATGGCACTTTAAATGTGATATAAAATCAGTAAGAACCTGCTAATTGGTAGAATAAGTGAATGGATAAACATAAGCAACTTGCTCACCTCTGAGTATGTAGCAAAGCTGGGATGAGTTGCCTTTACTTCCCCCTGATGGATACAACCTGGCTCTTTCTAGTGAGCATAAAGCAGAACAATAACACAGGACCTTTCCCAACACTGGACAGAAAATACTTTCCAAGAGGGCATATAACCCCCAAAATTCTGAGTGGATTATTGTCCTTAGAAAGTGAGCACAGGTGCTAAAGAAATTAAAATCAAATGTCTGTAACTAAAATGGCAGGTTAATCATTTACCATGGTATTATGTGTTCTTGTGTTCTGAGTAATGCCAATCTTTTTTGTGTTGTTGACCCTCTCTCTTATCCTAAGTTTTTAGTTCCCATATATAAACGAAACGTCTTCCTGAAAGAGCTTGGATCTATTTGCCAATGGGTTTATGATTCATGTTTATATAGGTTGTAAATCCTTTTCGGGAATTACAAAGATACCTTCCTTTGCTTTTCCTAAGCTGTTTGTTTTTGCTATTACTTTACATATTGTTCTGTGTGTCCAAGATACCAGAAAGCTGTGCATTTGGCTCAGCAAATGTCCCCTCTACATTTTCTATATTAATGTTGAATACCAGGGTTCACAAATTGTAACAAAACCAACATTCCATTCCATGTGGGCTTTCAAACCAACTTTGTGAGTCAAGTATTTAACCCTAAACAAATATCCCAAGGCATTACTTACACACAGTGAAGCATAACTTCTTGAAAGATAGGATTTCTGGATACCTAAACTTGGTAAGAAGTAAAATTTCTGTAATTTGCTATGTATGTCAGAAGGTACTCGGGGGAGCCAACTGAATCAGAGGTGAAAGTGTTGTGTACAATTCCAAGCACAGTGCACACCATAAGAGTATTAATTTGACAAGGATTATTTTCTTTGGTCCATGTCTCCATAATTGACAGTGATGAAAGTAACAGACCATCATCTATGAGATCTTAGACTCAAATCCATTTAAATGGACTTCAATTGATAACAACTAAGTAGTTTGAATGTCTCAAATTCTCCTGTTATCTGGGACCATCTTTTAAGTTTCCTGATGAAATGACTCAGTCCAGTCCCACACATGACAAAGAAGTTCAATCCCTAAACCATTTGGGAGCTTCCAGGAAAGGAAGGGGGAGTTCCGCTCACTGGTCACTCCCATTGATTTCTTCCCACTTAACTGCCTCCTCAGACCATTCCTCTTTCCTGGACTATTGATGCATGTGCATCCTCTTCTCTATCCTTTCTGCTTCCTCCATAAGCACACCCCCAATACCAAGCTCTTGTGTGTGTAGCTAACATAAACCTACAATTTGGGTCCAATAGAAGAGACCATGGCAAAGCACAAAATAAGAATAACCTAAAATTGAAAACAAAACATTACAAATCTTTAAGTCTCTTGGCTATCCCTATCCCAGAGAAATTCACACCAGCCATTATCTTCCTTAGACATACAAGAAAAGGACCCTGCCTCCTCTTTTATTAATCACTACTGTAAAATTCAAACTTGATGGTCATTTTGCAGAATTGTGTGATTATTATCAATAATTGGTCCATAGAATTTCGTATTCCTCAGGAATAGGGGCTCCTTGGGGTATTTTCCTAATAAAAGTATTATGTACCTCTAAGTCTCACTATTCTAAGCAATGAAAAGATTTTATCTTTCTTTTTGGCAAATTTTTCAAGGCTTATGTTCTTAGGCAGGATGGTAGTGGCAAATGATGCTGAAAGGGTCCCATTAAATGCACCATTTCTTTCCTCAAAGAGGAGTTTGGAAAGCTTCCAGAGCTGTAGGAAGTCTTGTCTCCTCTACAAGAAATTCAGGCACATGATAAGTGGTATCAGAGGCATGAGGTTGGGGTGTGAGCATCTAAAACTTCCCATACTCTCTGAAATTACATTAAGGAATCACAATACTCAACAACTGCTCTTAAGAGCAATCTCTTCAAAGCAATTTCATGTTACCAAGATTTCATGGATAGTGGTCTTCCAAAATAAGCAGTTCCATAGATGGACTATCCAATGAAATGATGAAAATACCTACCCCCAGGGATCATACTTAGAAAGCAGTGAAGTGTATCATTTTAATTTACATGGATTAACTTACGAGGACATTAAGTTAAGTGAAATAAGTTAAGAACAAATAGTTGTGATTCTTTAATGTGTACTATCTATGAGGTTTGGAACAAAGTTTAAAAGAGTCTCTCTGATCCTCAAGAATATATATATTACATATTATCTGTCCTTTTTTTTCAGACACTTGGCTTTTCCCAGGGACATTGTTATGAGTTGGATATGAGGTGTCCCCACATAGTTCTTGTGTTAATACAGCAATGTTCAGAGGTGAGATGATTGGATTATGTAACCTCATCAGTACATCCCAGTTGAATGGACTGAGTGGTAACTGCAGGCAGATGGAATGTGGTTGGAGGAGGTAGGTCATCTTTCCTGCATCCCCTGTCCTCTTCCCTTTCTCAGCTGCTGTGAGTGAGCAGCCTTCCTCCACTGGCCCTTCTCCCACAACATGCTGCCCTATCTTGGGCCCTAGAACAATGGACCCAACTTTCTATGAACTGAAACCTCTGAAAGTATGAGTCCCAAATAAAGTTTTCATCTTTCAAGTTGTTTTTGTCCATTGTTTTGTTTGCAGTGATGCAAACTTGACTGAAATAGGCACTGAGTTAAAAAGTGGTGTGGCTCCAAAGCACATTCTCGCTACTATTTATGTGTGTCTGAGCTGCGAGTAGACTGACTACCATGTGTATATTCCCTTCAGCTCTGGGTCCCGTTGCCTAGAGAAACTCCAAGGGGCAGCGACCAAGATGACATGGCTCTCCTCTCTGACATATACCTAAAAGGTTGACTGTGTCCCACTTCTTTCTAGAACCATTTATGAATCTGTCATTCATAAATTTGTCCAAACCCTTTTAAAATCCATTTGTATTTCCTGCCAGTATCACCTTTTAGGATAATGAGAACCCTCATTTTATTACCCTCTGTATGAATTAGTGTTATCTTTCATTTGTCCTTAACTGACCTCCATCAAGTTTCAGAGGGCATCACCTCCTCATTTGCCCCAGGCTAATGGAACTTTAAGCTATCTTAGATCGTCCATCTAAGATGACAGAACACTTAGAACATGATTGTACCTACAAATCCCAACCTTCCTCAGTAACCATTGGTCAATGTTGGATGACATTGGATCTGGCAAGATGACTTGTTCTACCTGAAATAAGGTGCCCAGTGTCTCTTGGGGCTGCAAGACTGAGAAGAGATGCTCTTGCCCCAGCACTGGCGTATCTGCTAAATCTGTAACTTGAGGGGTTTCCACATCAATCTCAACAAATTCTTAAAGTATCTGGCATCAGATTAAATAAGACTCTGGCAAAGGATGCTGATTCAGACAACCATTGAGAGTAAATTAGGATCATAATTTCAAGGCACTAAGTGGCAAAAGGTTATAACAAGACTCAATATGGACAAAGGAATAGGTGGTAGTCCATGCCTGGAAAGAGGACACACAGCAATCACAGGACAAAGAGGACCTTCGTTACTGAAAGTGGAGACTCAAGTCTAGCAAAGCTGATTATCAGGCAAGTAACTTTTCTTAGCCTCATGAGAAAAATCAATATGTATTTTGGCTTCAAGAAAATATTATCAGATGGTACTGAATCAGGAAAGCAGTAATCTCTTCATTTTATATGTACCTAGTTTATTGAGGAGTTGAAGCACATTGAAGTATAAAAATAAAATAGTTTAATTTTTTTCTGTAGCTAACTCCTAACGGTACAATGTCACACTCCCCTTGCTCTCTTGTACATCATTATCTTTACATCTTGGTCTGATTCCGTGCAGTCGCTTTTGGTAGTTAGAATTATCTCATTTAAGACCAACTTCTATTTATTTTAAAATTCGATCTCAAATTTCATTTAAAGTCCTTCCCTTCCCCACTCTGGACTGACATCATCAGTGGCCCCATAGAGGTTA
Organism: Marmota monax; assembly: GCF_021218885.2. Classification (NCBI taxonomy): domain Eukaryota; kingdom Metazoa; phylum Chordata; class Mammalia; order Rodentia; family Sciuridae; genus Marmota; species Marmota monax. Next base: position 9,247,043 of record NW_026692194.1, read on the forward strand.
AAGTAGGGGTAGGGAATTTGAAGTAGAAACAGCTCATTACATCGCTCCCCTTCCCCAGGGGTCACCGTGTACTGCCAGGCTGGCTAAGTACTACACAGTAATATCTCCACTAAACAAAGCTTTCCTAACAAAATCCCCATTACTTTGATGATATTCCTGAAAATTAGCAGTGCACAACATGCATATCTATTCATAGCCATCTTGCCAACAGCTCTTCTATTTGTTGGAGAAGAGAGAAGCTATAGTAATGGACATGTCTTCTCAATTGACTTAGTGAGGTGGCAGTTGGTTGCCTGCTTTTTCTGATTGGCATTCTTGATCTTCTGAGTGAGGAATGACCACAGTGTGCTCACTTAACTTCTTTCCTAGGGTATTCATGTGAACCCTGTTGGGGTTGGAGTCAGGAATACATACCACCTGGTTTCCTACTCTGGCTCCATACTCTATATCTTCCACCTACACCACCAGCTTTCTCCAAAAATGTTTCCAGCCAAGGTCTGGTTAACATAGGTTATTCCTATTTTCTGCATCTCTATAGTATACTTACCATAGCTACCAAAAGAAAAAAAAGTTTTGAGCAAAGCTATACAGATTTTCAATGGAATGAAAACATAGCTTTCAATTTTCCTTGAAAATCATCAAAGATTCATCTTTCTACTTTTATTCAGTATTTAGACATTGTCCAGTTGATCAATGTTAAATTGAAAAATCAAATGAGTTGAAGTAGTATGAATTTGTATAGGTCGGTAAAATGCATATTTTGCAAGCATCTGATCAGGATGCTTGATTTCCTTGGCTTGCTGTCTGTAATGACATACGTAGAGCTATGCTCAAGGTTATAAATCTTTTTCACATGGACTTACTAGAAATGACTAAAAACTAACTTAACCTGTATTAGATATAGTTACGGATCTGCAGACACATTTAAGCTCTCTTTAAGCAACAAATTGAAGCCATCACTCTAGCTAGAGGTTGAATCTGTTCATTGTCCTTAGTGATTAAAATTTAGAAAAATCTGCCTAAAATAAATCATTCATGTAAATTAACCCTCAAGAAGCACTCTCTTGGAGTCTGGGCACTATTTATACAGAGCACAGTCTGCCACAGCCATTGGTGACATCCAGCAGCATTTGGGATGAATAAGTGCTGAGTCACTTTAAAACTAACCAAGTAACACGGGCAGTTATCACCCAAATACATTATTTATCACCGGGACCTCCTGATGCCTGTGCTTACTGCGGAACCCTCCTGTGATATTGAAGGCCAAAGCGTCTCCTCTCCCTAACAACAGTGTTGTATCTTTGGCAACTCTAGCAGGGACTCAGAAAATCAATACCACTTCATGAGCCAGGTCTTGGTCTTCTCCTTTTACGAGGATTCTGTCAATGCAAGGGGCCATTACTGTACTTTAAAGGCATGATATAAAATTGCTTCGACAAGATATAAGACACACCGTTTGCAAGAACCTGGTGAGAGTATTTTAGTCAAAGTTAAATAGTTTCATCACGTAATTACTTCTATTGGCAAAGCTCCAGCTGCATGCGCTCTCCAAGGTGTGCGCTTTCTATCACGGGTGGGGGATTGTGAGGGAGGCCTGTCGATCGGATTCAGGCTGTTCTAAACAAGGTCAAACTTAAAATGGAGGCAGAGCCAAGCATCCGATGCCATTGGCAGTGGCACCACAACAACAGGGTTGACAAGTTGCTCTCCCTTTTTTTTTTTTTTATTTCTCCTCCAACTAAGTGGTCTGAAAGTAGCTTAGGTTTTATAGCTATAAAATATTTCATCCTGATTTGCAGTCTGGTAATTCATTTTCTAAGGACTGTTTAGAATTTATTCAGGGAGAAAAGGAAACTCTGTTGGTTTCTCTAGCAGATTCCCATTATATGACAAAATTTTACTTTTGTATTTTATGGGGTTTTATGTGTTCCACTAAAACCATTAGCTGTTCGTCTCCTCATGATAAAATTTAATCACTTATATAATACCTTAAAAGCTAATGACACTTTTGCATGTATTTATATTTTCTTTTTTCATTTAAAACACGTATTATAAAGATAGCTCTTATAGGGGGTGGATAAGAAGCTAACACTAAAAACAGGGAATCTCTAAGTATTGAGAGTTTATGTATTAACACAATAAGAATGGGGCACCATGGCCTACAAACTGCCTGAAATTTGACTAAAAGTGGATGCTAATCCATGACCACCGTTCATATTTCAATGATTACCTGAGTGCACCCAAGCACTGAGTTTAGCATTATTCTCACAAAAGCTACTTGACTGCTATGAGATTTTGGCAATTTAACAGAAATTTTAATAATAACAATGAGAAATAGACTCAAAGGACATGCACGCACACCTTGTAAAAATGTCTCCTAGAAACTAATCACATTAGCCTGCCCTTTGTAATCAGAGATGCTCGGCAATTCCACTGCCAAGTGACACTTCCCAAATTTGGGTGGTTAATAAGGACTAGTAGAAAAGTGATTTTCTCTCCCCCACATCCCACTTCCACCTACAGAGTTCCAATTATGACATCGCTTTAGCACCACACATATTTATTTTAGAGTTATGCAAATGCATTATGAATTTATATGTCTATTATTAGATTTATTGGTGCTAATGATTTGGATTTAAATAGCACTTTTCTTCCTGAGGCCATAACAATTTTCATGAATGACCTAATTCATTTTCTCTGCATGCCTCAAATGGGAAGTAGGAAAGGGGCAGAGGTCATCCAACCCATTTGGCTCAGAAGGATAATCTTACCCCACAGATCAGAAAGAATTAACTAAGGGTTCTATATAGTCTGATAGTAATGGATCAATGAATTGGCTAGATTTTTCATTGTCAGGAGATATATATTCATGAGCTCTTCAGGATATCTTCAGTCACTAGAATAGTACCAAATACAAGAAATTTTTGTTGAATGAATGAATGAGCAGATGAATTAATTGATCTATCAATCAGCCATAGAGAATTTCTGACAAATATACAAACTCTCAAAGTTGGTGGAGGCAAAAGATGGGTTGTTTGGAAGACCATCCCTTCTAATGCAAAGGTACATATGTTTCTCTTTCCGAAGAAGTTTCTCTGGGCTTAAATGTAGGTCTGGGTATATGTGTGCCCTAGTTTCAAGGAGAACAAGAATCTTCACCAGTTCTCCTCTAAAGATGTCCCCACCTTTACAGGGATGCAGACAGTTCCCTATACGTGAACAAAGCTCTTCCTTCCATAATAAAACATAGACCTGGGATGAAAATGTTCCTAAGAAAGTTCATCAGGGTAGCCTGGGCTAGGAGGAAAGGCAGATTTACTATGAACCTAATTTAGCTTAGCTCTGGGGCCCTGCATCAACCCAGACCACTACCAACACTCTGGAAAAATTCTAGAATGACTTTTCATTGACATATGTTTTTATTGAATTTGCAAAGGTAGGTTATTTTTGTGCTCTGTTTCTAAAAAAGCATCCATCACATCTCATATTGTGTAATTTTCAGGTACCATTCATGTACCCTAAATGTTGTCCTGGTGGTGGTGACAAATTCATTCTAAAATCTTAGTGGCATGATGGCATAACAAAGGTTTGTTTCAGGCTTCTATTTCCTATTTTAGACAGGTCAGCAGTCAGCTCTGCTCCACATGGTTATTCAGGGATCCAGATGATGAAGAATCAACCATGTTTTCGTGGCAGGTCTACTGGCATATTGTATAAGCAGGAGAAAAAAAACCCATGAAAACCCTATTCTAGATCTAAATTCTTTAATCCAAAATTAAATCTAATCACTTCTTCATTTTTTTTTTTTTGAGAGAGAGCGAGAGAGAGAGAGAATTTTTTAATTTTTTTTTTAAGTTTCCGTTGGACACAACATCTTTGTTTGTATGTGGTGCTGAGGATCGAACCCGGGCCGCACGCATGCCAGGTGAGTGTGCTACCGCTTAAGCCACATCCCCAGCCCTCCTTATAATCCATTGGCCATAACTACTTGTGTGTACCCAGCTAAGTGAAAGGAAAACCAGGAAAGAGAGGATAAGTGAATTTGGGGAGCACTACTAATCTCTGACCCAAAAAGTAACTTCTGGTTTTGTTTTACTCAAAAAGTAAATACATTTGTTAGCAATGAGGAACAAGAACATTAAAGCACTCTGTGCTTTACAGACAGAAAGGCAGAACTCATTTTAAGGAGGACAAAATCAGGGTAAAAAAAAAAAAATAAGATGTCATATATTCTAAAGTTCATCTGGAGAGACTCCACTGCAGGAGGAAAGGCTGAGAGGCCAGTTCCTGCTGCTACTGTAGCCAGGTCACTGCTCCAAAGGATTCCAAGTTATGTGGGTGCTCTTGTACCACACAAAATCCTTAGCAGGTGGTCATGAGAGAACTTAAAATTTCTCAGTGCTTCCCTCTTGTCAACAGAATAACAGCTAAACTCATTAGTATTCCACGTCCTCAAAAATCCAACTTCAGTATCTCTTTTTCTTCCTACTCCACTTCCAAAAAACTGTAGCCCCACACTGAACAACTCATCATTTCCTGAGTCAAAACACTCTACTCCATATGCTTTCTGACTGAACACTTTACCTCCCACAATAAAACTCTCTCTTCTTTCTCCTATCTATCTGATGAACTCATTCTTTAAGTCAAAGTTCAAATATCATCTAATATAGGAAGAAAGCCCTCCTTACATTTCCTAGCTTAAAAAAATAAAATAAGCAAGTTCTACCATTTTCTTCTAGTTCCCTTTGTGTTTATTTCAATTATGTCATATATCATTTTGTTTATAGATACATCCTCTTCCCTGTTTGTCTGTCAAGTTCATCCATGGGACCACATGAGCTTTATCCCCAGCACTTAATTCAGCCTCTGGCAGATGGTCAGATTTAATAAATGTTTGTTGTATGAATGAATGAGTGGGGATGGAGCATAGAGCTTAAATGGCATCTTAGGATTTTTTTAAATGAGGCTCATACATAAGTGAATCCAAAGTTAATGGGGGTGAGCAGGAATGACCCCTATTCTGCTAGGGTAGAGACAGTTCATTTAGGGACAGATGCCCACTTCTCTATGGAGGACCAAACACTGCAATTTTCAATGTGCTATTTAGTGCAGGTGTTTCCATAATTGGGATGAAGTGAGAAAATTCCATGCTCACTGGCCTTAAAAGTCACCCTTCCACCTGGGTGATGCAATGGTCCAGACTTTAAAAGATGTATGAATTACTTCTCCCTAGAGAGACCAAGCAGAAAGGGGATGTACTTTTTAACACTACACGGTTATTGACCTTCCATTGTAGCAAATCTGCAAATGTCAAAGCAATGAGTGTCTCTAAAGAGAAAGCTACTGTTTAAAAACAGATGTTTAAAATATAGGGCCTTGAGAGCTGCCCTCTCTCCTGACACACTTGCTAACAATTCTGAAGAGCACAGAATACAAAACATGCATTGTGCCCCTCTTTCCTCTCCAGGACTAAAGAACGAATGTTGAATGAAGCTTCACCTTTGTTTATCCAACTTTAGACAAGAGTGAATTCCAAAGAGACATCCAAGGACAAGAGAAAATTAAAAGTCATGACACTCAAAAAAAAAGTAGCTGTAGTAATGCCTGCCATGTGTGCAGTGCCTCTCTGATCCTGGAAAGCTCTTCCTTATCATTCTCACTGGATTCTTAACTGATCTTGGGACATTTCAACAACAGACTGGATTGAACCCATTTGACAGATGGGGCAACTCATCATAACAATTGTGATATTGATAAACTATTGATTAAAATGGAGGAGTTCTCCCTAAGGTAGAGGAAAAGAAATAAGTAGATTGTTAATTCTATTTGGAGGGAATTACAATGGCCCATGACCAAGTTACCAATCTGGGTGCTTGTAGATAGGAGGGAGGCTTTATCCGTATAAGAATGTGTCTCTGAATTATTTATTCATCCAACAAATAACTTTGAATACCATATACATTTTTGCATTATGCTATGATGGAACATCCAAAAGTAAGCAGCACATCAGCTATGAGTGAGCATTCAGAAAGGGACTGCTGATTATAAAGCAATGCAGAAGTTCAATGATGCAAAGGTCTCCATAAATCATGGAAACCCAAAAATCCAACCAGACATACCTGAGGGAAGCAAGAAAGGCTTCCCATTTGAATTTAGGATGCAGAGAAATTAACCATGTGGCTAGCAGAAGGACATACTCTTTAAGTAGGAGAGGCCTATGAACAAAGGGCACAGAAAATGAAAGAAAATATCTGTACAACCCAAATCATGTGGGCGAGTACACTATAAAGACAATATCCCTCTAGGATATTGGATATCAAAAAATCCTGGAGTCTCAGGAAATGGAAGTTTCTTCACAGGCTATGGGAAGACTGGTAACTAACTGATTTTGGTGAGAACAAACATTTAGAGACCTATGAAATCCACATTTCTCCTTCAACCCAGTACATGTGAAAAATGAGCTTTGTCTATTGGGGTTAAGGCCCCAGACCCAGCACACAAGGCCACAGTGGGAAATCTCTGCTACAAAACAAAAACAGTTCTCTTTTCTTGTCTTTTGGGTAGGGGATATTCATGCAAGGGACTGCCTCATGCCAAGACTAAGAAGGAGGCATTTTCCTGCACCCAGGAGCTTTTGACCCCTATGGCAAAATGATCTCTCCCTCTGCTTGTGAGATGGCAAATGTACTTCATGGGAGAGAATGCTTCTTAAATCCCATAATGAGAGAGAATCATTAAGATGCAAATACTCTCTGAGGAGGAAACAAGTCAATAAGGAGAAAGTGACTAACTAACGCAGAACCATTTCTGAGAGCGGACTTTGAAAAAGCATTAGGGGAAGGCACAGGAGGACTGCTGGTGACAGGTAAAGGCTGTCCTCCTGCTCAGAGCTGACCACCTTCAGACCTCAGTCACACTGGATCAGAGTCAAAAACAACACCTGAGGGCCGGATTTGACCAGCTTTTTCTGTAAAGACCATGTAATAAACCTTTCAAGCTTTACAGTCTCTCAGGTCCTTTAGTATCTTCAGGGAATGGATTCCAGGACCCCCCTTGGATACCAAAATCTGTGGATATTCAAGTCCCTTATATAAAATGGCTACGAATGCCATATGACCTGTACAATTCTCCCAGATACTTTAAATCATCTCCAGATTACTTCTAAGAACTAATTCAACATAAATGCTATATAAATCAAAATTGCTATGTTGTGTTTTTTAGGGAATAATGACAAGGAAGAAAAGTGTCAATTGTTTTATTTTCAGGGTAGAGTTGTTTGAATCTATGGATATGGAGGGCTGACTTCTCAATCTACTATTGTAGCTTGAAAACAGCTGTAGATGATGTATACAGGAACACAACTATGTTTCAATGAAACCCTTATTTGCAAAAATACCTGGGAGGCCAGACTTGACTCAGGGGCCATAGATTGTTGACCTGCTTTAGAGGAAGGGTCCTTAAAGTCTGGTCCCTCGATCTCTGGCACCAGTATTACCAGGGAACTGATTAAAAATATAACTTTGCAGCCACGCCCTAAACCTTCTGAATCAGAAGCTGGGGATCTAACGTCAAATAGTCTGTGTTTTAGTTTCAGTGGAAGAATTAGCCTCCTTCCAACTGATCACTCTTGTACGACATTGTTAAAGACAAGGTTTCAACCCACACATTAGAGGCATTTATAACCAAAAGGAAATCTCTGTTGGGCAAACTTCCTTTTGTCTACACAAAAGGTAAAGTGCAGGAGCAGGTGCTGTAAAACCCAGAAGATCTGACAGCTTCCTAATTTGCCTGATAGGCAGTTTTTATGACTCATCAGCTGAAACCAATATGGCAGCAATACATCCTGCCTGGGTTTGAATTGATCATAGCAAGAATTTCAGAAAACACTAAGAGCAGTTCTGGCTAAGGAGGAATTTGTGGATGACAGGCTTGGTTTCCTTAATGGAAAACCAACATAGCTTTCTATAGCAAATTGTGACGTGAGGATTAAGGAGGCAATAAACTACCTCCTTTGCATTGTCAAGTATATATTCAAATCCAAGGCAGCATTTAAAATATTAAAACATCTAGTGATTTTATTACTAGCTCATTTAAAATGGCGACCATGAAAAATTTAGTTTAAGCTACCCAATAATGGCTCAGGAGACACTTAAAATACACACACACAGATAACTGAATTTTTAAAGTAAGTTCCTTATTAACTTCTTTCCCCTCATCTATTACCATTGCTATTTTCCAGCTGTATAAACAGTCTGGAGAGTATGCCCTGAATGAATTCACCGTTCAAAAAACAACATAATTACAGCCATTCCAGCAAACTGAGTGCCAAAAAAGTTACAAATTAATTGAAGGTTAGCATTGAAAATTAAATCCTAGTCAGCTTGAAGTCATCTTTTAGGCTACTTTCTATAGAATTAAATAGAGAATTCAATCCACATCAGTTTGGTTGACAGTTTCAAAGTTCAGGTGGACAAATGGCCTTCTCCACAAGCACCACTTTCCTGTGATCTGATATTGCTAATTCCAAGTGACACCTGCCAATAGTACCTTAAAACACGCTTATGATTTATGCAAGATGCAGGACCACTTCCTCCTCTCCTGTAAGTATCTAGGCCTCAGAAAAATACCAATTCATTCTGTTCTAATCGATTTTGATAGAGGTGGCTGAGAGATATTATGAAAAAACATTTTTCTCTTTTACTTTAATTATTTTACTTTTTCTGACTATAAAACATTTGCAAAAATAGTACAAAGAATCCCTGTGCCCTTTTGATCTAGATTCCCCAAAAGTTAGCATATTTACAATTAATATTAATAATCATTTAAAATGATCAAAATCAAGAAATGAACATGAAAATTCAACCTCATTATATAATTGACAGACCTTATTCAAATTTTGCCAATTGTCCCTTGAATAACTTTTTGCTGGTCTAGGATCCAAACCAGGATCACTCATGGTATTTGTCATATTTCCGTAATTTCTTTAAATCTGGTCATCACCAAGCTTTTAACCAAGAAGCACCCACTGAGCATCTACATTGTGCCAAATCTGTGTTCAGCTCTCAGGATTGAATCAAAGATAGTTCTGGCCTTTGTAGCACTCGTACTTTACTGTGAAAATCAAAATGAAACTGCAGGTTGGACATAGATGAATGTACTCAAGTGTTGCTTCTTTTAGGAGAGAAAACAACAACATTGTTCAGACTTGAATAAAAATGGATATATTAATTAAGAAAATATAAACCCCAAAGTTCTCCATCTTTTCTTCCAAAAAAATAATCATTCACAGCTTAAAGCAATATTCAGAGACAGCATATGAAAGTGTGCTCTACAGCACAAAACAAGGAATGGCAAACAGCAAGGGCTCCATAAAATTCAAATAAAATGGCATTCAGGGTCATCTCTGAAGCCTCCCCCAGGATTGGGAGCATGCTGGATATCTCCTTGTGTCAGCCTGAAAGCCCCTATTGACAGTGAAGAAACTCAAACTCCAAATTAACTAAAAGTTAAGAGGCTAATTACCATCTGAGTGCCTTTCTCTTTTTGCACTCCTTTGAAACAAAATGTATAGAAACATATTATAAAATACTTGGCAGAGAATCAGAGATTTTGGCCCAAGGTATTTTTGCATGCCAACTGGTTCTCCATTTACTTCATTTCGCTAATATCAAATTTCGTCTCCATGGCTCATTCAAATCTGTATTTTGTTAGATTTTTTAGAATCCTGGATTTGAGAAACCATCAGAGGTCGCCAGTCCAACACACTAGCTGACATATAAGTCCTTTATAAAATCTCTACAGTATGTACAGCAACTCTCCTCTCTCCTAACCCATCCAGCTTTAGGAGTTGCTTTCTGATAGAGGTACTGAACCCAGCACCTACCCAACCTTCACCTCCCACCCTTGGGTTTGTAAATGTTAGCCCCCAATCTCCTGCCTTCTATAGGCACATAGAATAGTTCAGTTCATCCGTGTCTTCAGAAAATTTGGGTTCTAAATGGAACCAAAACGATCCAACTCTAGACTGACCAGCAGCTAGTAAAGTAAGTTTGTCATCTCACCAGCACTGATATTACATAAATGTCCATGAATCACACAGCTTTTCCAGTAGTTACAAAACAGTGTTGACTCATGCTGGGTTTTCAGAATTAATTGGATCTTTATAAAATGTGCTACTCCTGTTGAGCTTCACTGTTCTTACTCAAAGCAGAGGGCTATGGGAGTCCACAGTGTAGAACTTTATATTTATTTGTTCTGGATTCTACTTCCATATATTTGATCCCTGGTTGCAGCCTTCTGAGATTTTTTTTTTTTGATTGGCAAGCAAATACATGAGCTCCTTAACTTTCTCCTGTCATCTACTAATTAGAAAAGTAACTCATTTATAGATCATCACCAAAGTCATCATTTAAAGCATGGAAATAAATAATACCATTGTCAGAAGCACAAGTGTAGTTAATTCCCTAAAGATAAACTTTGCTTCATTAAGTAGCACTCCTTGGCATGTGATTAAATGTTTACAAGTGGACTTACCTATTATCCTATCTACATCTTAACACTTTTGTTCATAAAGATAACTACAGATTTTACCAAATGTGCTGCAAAAATCAAGGTGGACTAGATCTAGTCTTTCACAGAATGAAGATGGCCTAGCCTGACAAAATCTGGGGACAAGACATGAGACACAGGTAAACAGAGAACTCTCATACTCCACTCAGAGAGGAAGAACCTGATCATCAGCTCGCTGATTCCTCCATCAAAATGATAACCAGTTGCCTATACTTAGAATGTAGCACCCTTGTTCTCCCTCTGATACTATTTTCTCTTTTTCACTTTCAACAATGTTAACAGTCAGTACATGATGGTTTCACTGATTTTTCTAGAACATTCTCTCAGCATTGTGCCTTCTTTCCCATACAAGTGTCTCTTCAAACATAGGAATAACATTCCTCACCAGGAACCTATATGTGTGCTAAGTCTCAGGAGTTTCTACAAGGTTATGTTTACCTCTTTGGGTTAAACATCTCAAGTTTATTTAAACATTTTTTCACACTCTTTAAGCCATCACTAATCTACTGGCATTCACAGGATGCTACATGTGATTTCTCATTTTCCATTCAGGTATTTCTTCATTAAAATATGAATATCTATTGCATGTTTTTTATTTCTATCTTAATTTTTTTTCTACTTTTTATGATGAATTTTTTTCCCTGGTGAAACCAAAATTATAATAAAAAGCACTCATGATACACATGTATACTCTTTGGAGACAAAATGTAACCATTTTGTATAAGTCACCCAAAGGGCAAGAGTAAGAAATGCTTTTGCTAATTAGCATCATGGAGCTGTGTTGAACCAAGGATCTTAGGGTTAATTCTAATGAGCTGTCAGCTAATATTGGTAAAATTATTTTATATTTTTAATTTAAAAACACTTTGTCAATGCAAAGTATGAGGATTTCAAATTTCCTGAGCCATCTGGTCCTCCACATAAGATAATAACTTCAAAAAGTTTAGATGGATGGATGGATAGATAAATACAGAATTTATTTCCTTGTCCACTGTTTTAAAGAAATTTCTCTTGCCACACAGAGGGCCATTTAAATAGATTCCATTCCACTTATTGCTCAGATTGTGACAAGTGAAAAATATATTGGAGATATGACTAAAACACCAACAGAAAGCATGTACAAATATGTAATCTATACTGATAAAAATACTCATAACGAGAGATTAGCTAGTCCCTTATTATTGGCAGGCTACCTCCTAAAAGAATCCAATAGCAGGATCAGCCATAACAATAATTTCCATTTATCTAATACATATTATAGGCAAATCCTTTATGTTCATTAACTTAAATCATTTTCAAAATTACATGGATAAAGCAGGCATTGATATAAACTGCATTTAAAAAAAAAATGGAAATGGAGTGTTACAAAGGTTAAGCCTTTCCTGATGTTTCAAATGGCATAACCATGACCTGGTTTTGGTACCCAGTGGCTGTATTCCATATGCTCTGCTTTCTACCCTCATGCCATGGCCTTGAAGATGGCGGGACACATGGTGAATCTTGGACAATGCTTTGGACATAGGAGGATGCATACATATGAACTGCTTCTGTTGCCATCACCCGGTTAAACCCTCCCAGCTTTCTATACTGAAAAAGATCTTATTACTCTCACTTTACCAGTGATGGCAAGAGTAATCAAAAGATGGGTACACATGTGCTGACACTGAAGGAAATACTTATTGTCAGGGTACTTGCCGTCCTTACAACATAGAATATTTTTGTGTGAATGTTGTACTTGAATGAAAAAAAAATTTTCTATTTCTGATTTGCTGTAAAAAAAATGATTAAACATCACTCACAGAATATCCAATCCTACATTCTGCATCCCTCTTTATGCGAAATGAATGTTGGTGCCTTTGGTTCTCTAGCAAATCCTTTAAAAAAATAATAGCAAGAAGAAAGTAGCCCAATATTTTACTCAAGTCCAAAAGCCCATGGAAGTCAGTAAAAGGAAATTCACTCCAAGATTATCTGGGGGAGGAAAAAAAAGGAGACAAAGCATATTCTCTCCATCATTAAGCAAATTCTCTGATCTGACATGATGAATTCATCATCTTCCCTAAAAGAATGCTTTCTGACCTCCCTATCATCTTTGCAGACCCTACCAGCTAAAAAATTCCCTGAAAGATCTGAGAGGTATCATTCTCCCTAAACAGCACCCCTTCCCCATTTAAGGAAAAAAATGATAGTAATTCAGCTCCCCAGATGATTTTGTTCCCTGCCGCCTGACCTTATCAGTGGGTCAGAGCAACATTATGTCTCACCTCAGAAGCTTCTTTTAATTTGGCATTGGTTCTCTCTCTGGCCTTCGGTAGTTTGAGCCCCAAAGACTGGTGAAAAACATACTCCACAAAGGGCCAGTCCTTTCTGAATTATCACTCATTCTTCCCCAGCATGGTCTCTGTTTTTTCTAAAAGATGAAGGATGTGTAAAGGACACATAAAACTTTAGTCAATAGGTCCATTATTATGATTGGCTGAAAACCATAAAATGCATCCATCAAGCCATTGTGTTGCATCTTGTGTTAAATTATGGTGATAAATAGTCCTTTATCTGTGACGTCACCTACTAATCTATTCCAAAAACTATTCACTGAGGCCATTATGCATCACTCATGCTCCTGCCAGCTTGCTGAAAAAAAATCCTCTACATGATAAAGCCACACAAGATTGCGCTTGACTCTGCAGACACAAATATTGTCTGTTATTTTCATGTCATACTGTGAAACAATTGCTTCTTCAGTTACCAAAGTTATCTCAAGTGTGCAGTAATGTCCTCAATGCTCAGCTCTGGGCATAGTAACTCATGTACTTTTAATTGTTTATAATTTACATCAGAACTGGATGGAGTCCATTTGCACCCACACTGCTTTATAAGTACTGGTTGACATATTTTTGCCACCTTGCTCTGGGTCAAGTTTAATCCTATTGACAAGCCTTTAACATAGAAATTTGGTGTGGAATGCTTTAATATTCTCAGGAGCTATGTAAAAGGATGCATGGCAGTTGCTATCAGTATGCCTGGGATTTGGATCTGATTTTATACAAAATGTTCTCATAAAAGTAGACATTTTTTTAGCTCTTAGAAAATACTATTTATTAAAATGAAATCAAGAGGAGAGTGTGAAGATATTTTAAATTCCAGTCTCAAATGTAATAATCTTTAAAAAAAAAACACACACACAAAAGATGCTCTTAGGCAGCTTTTCTGTAGCTCACCTTGATGGGGTACTATGTGGTCCTCCTCTTTAAAATAAATAAACTGCCTCATTTTCTCTACACAGAACAAGAGGAGATGAAATACAGAGTAAAACACGGACGGCTCATTGGAATTTCATTCAAAAACATGGAGCCTAATATGTTTAATTTACTTTCAGCTTTAATTCAAAGAATCTGGGGAATTGTTTCTTGCTGTGCATCATGATGGAGGTGTCCTAGCCCTGCTTATTTCTTAACTCCCATGTGAGATGATTGGCTTACCAAGAAGAAATAAACAAATATAAACTGCTCAAGCTTAAACGGGTTACATCCTACATCCATCTGCTATGCTTGCTTATATACTTTATTTTTTTAAATTTTTTTTTGATGGACACATGGAAAGGGGCTTGCTAATATGTTTATTGGGAAGAAAACTAAATCTGGATTTGCTTCCCTTTGCTCTTCTGACACGCCCAGTAGAACGGGTAGCAAACTCTTTACCTGAAAGTTGCTACTGAATGCACAGTCCATCCAATCAATCATGGAAAACCATTTAAAAAAAAAAAGCAAGTTGCTTTAAAAACAGTGGCTTTCTCCCTTCACTGACCTCCTCTCAATCATCATCACTTATAGAATCCAAAGGAGTCACATATTGGAGGAAAGAAAGCAGTTCTAAAAACTGAACACTCTTCAGCCAGTCTTGACGGAAGTTTGGCTTCAACTCAACACTCAAAAGTAAAATACATTCCAGCCTCTCCCATTCTGATGCTCCTTATCATGATGATATCTGAAGGAAAGGAGTGGCAGTTGCCTTCCAATAGCAGTAGAAGTGGCCTTCATTCAATGCCATTGTTCCAGCTTTCTTTCTCTCTCTCTATAAATTTCCTGCTTTCTAGCCTTTTCTCCTATGGCTGAGACTACATTTATCCTTGAGTAGAAGCATATTTTAAGTACATCTAAACATCAAAGACAGTTTATCCTCCCTGCTGAAAACACACACACACACACACACACACCCCACTCTTTCTCACTCTCACCTCACACCCATAGTCTGATAAAACCCGCATCCTTTCCATTGTGTAGCAACTGCTGTTCTCGCCACCTTTTTGCTTCCTGGTGGGTCTGTAATTGTCATCTCATCCCTGGAGCAACATCAGGATCACTCAATAAATTGATTGTCAGGGGATATTTGAAGAACAGAACAGCTTGAGCTCTAGAAGCCAAGTGCCTTATGGCCTTCAGCCCAGAAAAAGGAAGCAATGAGGATGAGCAAACCTCTCCCATTCCACTCCTCTAACGCATTAAAGAGAAGTGAGCAAGGCATTTCCTTCCCGGTCTCTAATCAAAGACAGCAAAATGCAACACAAAGAAGATGTGGGAATTAAATAAACCCATCCTTGACTTAAAAAGAAAAAAAAGATTTTAGAATGAAACTGGGAATAGGAGATTCAACTCTTAAGAGTCGAAAAGTTCGCTCCAGCCTTCCTCGTGTGCATGGGACTTGCCACTTTTTTAGTGCAGATAAAACACATTTGGCCCATCCAGAAGTAATGCTGTGGGGGAGGGAGGCTTTTCAATTACTGTCCCTTATTTTAAATAGTGTTTAAGTGTTAAATCCTCAAGCTTCCAGCTCCTATACACATTCGCTTTCTGAATCCTGCCATGAGGGTGCTTTCTATCTTGGTAGCCTCTGTTGGAAGCATGTTGCAGCTCTGCTGGGGAGAAGCCTAAGGCAAGACTGGATCTGCATTTCAAGGCATCTTCTGATTGTGTTTACAGGGAAAGATCAAGATCATGGAGGCATTTCTGAACTCAAAGGGCATTTCTGTTAGGAAATTATTCATCAATCAATGCAAGGGGACCTGGACAGAAATGGGAGAGTAGGAAGTATTAGCTCAGTGCCAACTCTGTGACTTTATCACTAAAATTCATCAAATCGTGCCAGGGTTATCCTTTTAACCCCATTTTACAGATAAGAAAATAGATGTTCAGAAAGTTAACATAGTCACTTAATTTGATTCTGTACTCTATATTTTCATCTTTTCATGCTGCTTTTCAGATAAATCCTTAAAGTATGGTAGTATGGATGGGAATTATGGAGAGGGAATAATAACAGTCCAGTGTAAGCGGAGAGAAAAAACTGAATACATTAATCTATATATAATCTAATAGTGCAAACACACGACTGTACCTTTACTTTCACAAGTGTTTATTAAATCAAGCATTATAATATAAATGAGGACTTAATAAATCAACAAGCATTTATCTAAGATGCTTTAATGCAAGGTACTGGATCTGTGCTGGAGCCACCAAAATATCTAAGATACCATGTTGGTCCCAGAGAGGTGTAGAGAATGGTAAGAAGGTTGTAAGTGCAGTGACTGAAGTTGGCAGGGCAAATTTACTAAAAAATAAATAAATAAATATCAGCAAAGCTGACTTTTAAGGAATAATTAGGTCAGACAGAGACATGGGACACAAAAGCCATGTCAGATAGAGAAAATAACATGCACAAAGTCCTGAGAAGGATTTTTGGCTAAGGTAAGGCCAGGCAGTCACACACTGGCCTCTCTCTTATTAAAATGCTGCAGAAAATAAAACATGTGAGTAGAGGAAATCTAAAAGGCATAGCTGAGCTCAAATACACAAGCTAGATACATTTCTGGCATGAAACAGATAAGTAACATAAATTTTTCAGGCCTGGTCCTGAAGTTGTAGAGCTGGTACTCTCAGGCTGTGGATACCAGCACAGGAGGCTAGGAATTCTTGCTTCTGTGTTTAAATAGAGACTAAGAATACCCAATGAAAGCTAGATGTGGCAGCTAGGCTAGCAACCAGGGACTCACATGCAAGAAAGCTATAATATATAACATCCCCTTAATCTTTCAAGTTCAGAACCAATAAAGGAAATAGGCAGAGAGGGATTGATAAAAGTCAGAAAGATGGGTATCAAAATGCATGTCTTGGTACTAGTTTGAAGAGTGTAGCTAACATGCACAGCCACATGAGTTTTGAAACAGGCCTCTGCCTTGGACAGATTGACCTCTGCCCAGGAAAGGGTAGTGCTGCAAAACTGCTGGCTGCCCTGCTAGTGGACACTCTGGATGGCTGGAGAGAAACAAGCTCCTAACTGTTAAATAGGAAGAGAAGGTTGAGAAGATGACAACCCAAATCCCACCCAAGACCAGCTGATTCCAAAATACATAAGAGAACAAAACCCAGGAGAACAGACCAATAAAATCAAGAAATCAGAAGAACATCACACTCTAAGTGAAATTAAAATAATGGGACAATTATCAGTAGCCTTAAAATGATTATATTTAATATCCTCAAAGTGACAAAGATATGGATACTAATTGGAATAAGTAACAAGGTTCAGAATTTTTTTTTAAAAAAAAAGTAAATAGAAATGTTTGAAAAGATGAAATTCTGTAAATGTGAAATATAGTACTTAAAATAAATTTTAAAAAATAATAAATTTCATGAGCTTTAAATGAAAACCTGCTAAGAAAAGATAGAATACGTGTGTTAGATAATATAACTGAGAAGCACATAGAGACACATTGGAAAGGTCAGCTCTAAGACAGGGAGGATTGAGGGGCCCCAACACAAAGTCAAAAGCATCCAAGCAGAAGAAATTTGAGTGGCAGATAAACCATATTTGAAAGGATGATACCTGGGAATTTCCCCAAATTCAATAAAGACTATATGTTCTCAACTGTGAAATGCATATCAAGTGCCAAACAAGAAAGAGAAAATTAAATCTAAGGCAAGAAAGAAGAGAGTCAGTACAGAGATATGGGGGGACTCTGAGGATGAAGATGCCCACAGAGCACAGGGAATGGAGCAAGATACGGAAGAAGAACCAGGAATCACCTCATGGAGAGTCATAAAAAGGAACATGTGCCTTATCACATATGCAAAGTTTAAAAAAAAAAGAAAAAAATATATATCACATCACTCAGAGAGACTTGAACAAATGGCACCAAGTGAACTAAAAAATGGATGATGAGTCCTGAACCTGCACCATGGAAAGTAGAACAGAGAGGAGGGCAGGGCAGGATTGTGCCTTTGTGAAAAGCGTGCATGAGTTAATGGATATAAGGAGAAAGGAAAAGGGATAAGGAACCAGAAGTCAGGAATTACTACTCTCAGAATATGGAGGAAAAGGAACACTTGGACAGGGTTGGTGGGATTATAAATTAGTACAATCAGGATAGAAATCAGTATGAAGGTTCCTCATAAGACTAGACATGGAAACTCCACACTCCTCAGTATTTATCATAAAGAATTAAAGTCAGTGTACGATAGCAATACATGCATACCCGTGTTTACAGCAGCACAATTCACAGTAGCCTAACTACACAACCAGCCTAGGTGTCCATCAATGGATGGATGAAGAAAATGTGGTTTTACCCATAGTGGAATTTTATTCAGCCATAAAGAAAAATTGAATTATATCATTTGCGGGAAAATGGATGGAACCTGAGATCATTATGTTGAGAAAAATAAGCCAAACTCAGAAGATCAAGGGCCTTATGTTCTTTCTCATATGTGAAAGGTAGAGAGGAAAAAGGGAAAGAAGAGGAGGGAGGTTGTCCTCATGAAAACTAAAGGGAGATGAGTAGAGAAAAGGAACCAGGGAGTGAGAAAAAATGGGGGAGGAAGAAGTTCTGGGGAGTGATATTGGCCAAATTACATTGATTGTTATATTGTGTGCATGTATTAATATGTAACAACAAATCTCATCAAAATCTGCATTACAATGCACCAATAAAAAATGTGGGGGAAAAAAAAGAATTACTACTCTCAGCCTTCTCACCAGGGAGAGAGCATTGAAGAGAGTAAATATAGAAAACAGATCACACTTGTGGGAGAGAACCAGCGTAATATTACACATATATAGTGTTGGAAGCCTGGGGGGATATCATTGATACATATTTTACTTTGGAAACCAGCAGAGAGAGTTCTAGGCTAGAATAAAGATTTGACCATCATCAACATAAAGATCTGTTCATGAGCTTCTAACAAAGACCATCAATATCCCAAATCTCCCAAATCTCCCAAGAAGCTTTTTCTTATCAGTGGTAGTTCACTGGCTAGAGGAGGAGTTATTCCCAGAAGAGACAGAAGTAGTACATTGACTAAGTGGACTGTGTCAGTGGTACAAAAATCAGACAATAAGAGACAGGAAAATTCATGGCAGCGGGCATTAGCAACACAGCAGAGGGGCAGCCAGCAAAGCAATGCTGGTATTAAAAAAGCAGGCAGGTGGAGGACTGGAAAGCCAAGGTACCATGGAGCAACAAAGGAGCAGGGCTGAAATGAAAATGGCAGCTAAGAATCAGGGTATGGAGGAGCTGAAGGGATAAGCAGGAAAAAAATAATCACTTGCACATGGGGAAGGCAATTAGAAACACCTCAAGGTGAACTTTGCTTTGGCAGGAGAACAGCAGATGTTGGTTAAAAATATATATATGAATGATTGGTTCCTGGGTTAATTCTGACCATGACTTAGATCTTTTATTGACTAAGCCTCAAATGCCCTATGCAGCTTTGCAAATAAGAACCACAATTGCTTAGTGTGTTGCCATTGCTTTTGCTTGGCTATGACGACATAGGAATGAAGAATAAAATCAAAGTTAAGGTTTCTGAAAGCTCACCAGAATAAATCTTTACTTTCCTAGCATGAATGGTTAAGTGGCGCTTTTCAAGACTTGGATAATAGTTTCTAAACGAAGGAATGAATATCAAGAGATTAGAGTGTTAACTCAAGCTAAGACTTTGAGAAGACCTTTGGAAATATTTAAAAAGATAGATTAGTGAAACAGGGAGGCAGAGATTAAGTGAACCTGCTTTCAGATCTGTCATGTGGCATTGCATCTGCCAGGTTATTTATTTTTCAGTGCCTACCCTATGATGAATCAAAATCACCTTTAGGAGAATCCTTATTGAATAACATTGAGAAAAGTCAGAGATACCGGTCACCAATGTGATTTAGTTCTCTAGGCAATACAACTATTTTAAATATTTATTCAAGATTATAATTGCACAATTGCTTACCACTTAGAATATTTTTGTGAATATTCTTTCTTAATAATTATTTTAGTAAATGAGATTCTTAGTGTATAAAAGTTCTTTTCCACTTTGTAGTTATTTCAGAAACTGAGATGAATAAAGAAGTTCTCTTGGGATCTGTCTTTTGCTTAAAATAATCTGTGAGGTAAACAGGAGAAATGCACTGTGCCTCTAAGCAGTTAATATTTTGGTTAAAAAGTAAAAAAAACTACATGATTCAAATAAGGCACGGATTTCAGGACCATCATGAATATTTGTGCAGATATTGTTTTGCACACCTCCAGGAGGCACTATTCACACAGAGGTCTTTGTGAATGAAGCCTTCAGAAGAACTGCATGCACACTTTGCACAAGTGCATCCAGTGATCCTCAGCTTTCCCTTCTGCTGGATCATCTCATACAAGGCTATGGTTTTATCCAAGAAGAGATAGGTACAATCTTAAATTTGGGAGCTAGCACAGAAGAGTAAAAGGGAATCTATTTCCCTGCCATAAAGACTTTGCTTGGAGACTCAGAAGGACCTTGGATTATGACTTAACTCTGCTACTTACAAGTTCTGTGCATTTAGGCATACTATGTTAATGCTTTGAGGCTGTTTCCTGATCTGTAGAATGGGGATAATAATAATCCCTTCTTAATAGGATTATTGAAAAGGTAAAATGCAATTACGCAGCAGTTTTACAGTTCTTTTCTCAGAGTAAGCATGGATAAAATGCCAGCTCCTCCTCCTCATTGTCATGTTATCATTTATAGAATTTCTTGGAGGTTCCCTGTTTCTTTTGCTATTGTCTTCACCAATTTTGCCATTGCTTCAACAAATTTGTATTAAGATCCCATAAGGAGCAAGACACTCACAATATACTATAGCAACTTGAGTGAGAGAGAACTATACCTATATGGATAAGCCCTCTAATAGCGACAATCAGACCTAATGGCCATACAGAGTCAAAAGTCTTCATGGTGTCCGACTGGTCATTGACCTTTGTTGGGTTAAAGACTTGATGCATTATCTTTTCAAGAATTGCATTTACTCTTCCCCTCGTGTGACCTGCCTAAAACTGGGAGTGGGTGAATGAAGACAACTTTGGCATCACTCTCTCCCTTGTTTGGTTCTTTACTTTGCCAATCTTGGTACAGATTCTGGAATGGATAAGCAGGTTACTAGAAAGGAGAAGATGAAGTGTGAGTGTCAAAAATCATTTTTACTCTAATAAATACAATGCTTAATAATATTCAATTTTGGGTACAAACACAGAAAAAATACCTGAAAGGTAAATGGATTTTTTATTTTTCATTACCTCCTTTGACTAAGCATGAAATTCTGACTTCAGGGAAAACCACGAAAGCCTCTGCTAGATAGAATGTGTGCAGCTGAGTTGTGTGAAAGGTAACAATGAAACAAGATGGGCTGACATCAATACTCTGCGTTCAACGGGGTAGGCAGAAAACCAAGCCCCCCAAAACTGATGTATGACATACTCCAAATGGTAAAGCAGAGCTTGGTGCAGGGTGAAAAGTTGAATAGAATTGCATAAAATGAAGCAGAACATCACAGAAAAGTTAATTTCCCTTCAAATCTGATGTTCCAGGTTTGATACCTCAAAGCATTTCCACCATACTCCACATCGTCCCAAATAGCCATATCCACTCTTCATTTGGCAGTTCCTAATATTCATATCTTAAATGACTCTTTAAAACAAGATCTTTTCCTCCAAATGGAGAAAAGAATTTCCTACCTCAATAATAGTTTGAAGTATAACACTAAGAAGCAAAAATATAAAATATATAAAAATATAAAAGTTCAATCCATTTGTAATTAATTTAGTCCAACAAAAAAGGGAAAATTGGGAAACAAAAAACAATCTAATTTTTTTATTTGTATTCATGTTAACCAAACACTATTTTCTTCCTATTGCTATGATAAAAAGAACTTTTGTATTTCCTTCTGATAGTTGAATACCAAAGAGCACTAAAGTAGAAGTCAGGAGTCCTGAGGCTGAGTCTTATTTCATCTGTGCTACTGGGTACAGCTCACTTAATCTCATTGGGTCAATTTTCTGTCAACATGAGGTTGCTGAATTGGGCAATTGCTTAATGTCTTAGAAATCTAACATTAAATGATTATCTCCTCTATATAGATTTATTTCATCTGCCTCCACCCCCTTTTTCTCCATAGAGCTAAATAACACATGACAGTTAATAAGACAGGGATAAGAAATTGTTTTGATCAGTGTTTCTCAAAGTAGAGTCTATAGATGGCAGATATCCAAGAGGGTTATTTTTAAGATATGTGTTTTCATCTTAATTATATATATATATATATATATATATATATATATACATATGAATATATATGCATATATATATATAATTATATTGTGTATATATAGTATTATACACAGGATAATTAGGCTGATACATTTATAGATAAATACACTTTTTATTGTCTGGATGACTACTCTGTAACTGAGTGCAGCCATTTGTATTTCTGTTTTTGTGACACCATTGGGGACAAGTCATTACTTTAAAGATCAGCAAGTATCTTCCAATTGTGTTGGTAAGTATGAACGGCTGACATAACTTTGAAAGTCTGAGTGTAAAAAAATGTCAATTGCCCTACATGCCTTTGTGTGGATTTTTCTAACCAGTTACCTAAAACTAACTTGTAAAAACTCAGAATTAAATCAGCAGTATGCCACAGACTTTAGTTAGGGCTGCAAAACTTGGAGATCATATCCTTTTGCTTGAGAAATACTGGTCTATAATATTTTCTACATCATCTGAATAATAAAGTTATAATTAAATGTAATGGTTCTTCCTAAGTAGCCTTTTTTAAAGGAAGCTATTTAAATGCTTAAGGATTTTCCTCCTTAAAAACTACAAAATTCAAGAAAAATTATAAGAACCAGAATTATTCTTTAACATGAGCTAAATATTGAAAAGTAAACAGAAAACTAAAAATTAAAGGCATATTTTGCTTCGAAAAGAGGGAGAAATTTCACACTTATCTTCCATTATAACAGCCAAGGTACTTTTCTATAAATGAACTATAAGCACATGAATTCTATCATCTTCATTTTGAGTAACTCCATATTGTTTTTTGGGGTCATATTAACAATGTCCATCTGTGCTCTCCAGAAGAACAATTGCACCTGTCTATAATATCATATTCATTTCTGGAATACCTATATGACAATCAAATATTTCTTCTTACAGCTCTCTGAGTTCTTTGTTCCTTTCAGGTGTTCCAAAATCTGAACTGCACTGCACAAGTTATCTAATAAACCTGATTCTGCTCCAAATATCCCAGCAGGCTGCCCTTTTCCCATAATGCCATCCAGATGGCCTTCAACCCACATGAAGCTATTAGAGACACAATAATAATCCTAAAGTCCTTGTCCCATCAACTCCCTCTTCTTATGTTCCATTTATTTCCTCTGATCTCACTTACTAAAGATGAGACACAGGAAAAACTTTATAAAATTCATAGGCTAAACAGAATCTCGACTATTGGAAAAAAAATGAATGGGATTATAAGACATTGCTGACCAATGAGTAAAAGACAAAGGCTACGGCCATGAATTAACCCAAACAAATGGTTTTTTAATCTGTCAGTCAAATGCCCAGTTATCACTTCAAATTTAGCTGAGTGCCAAAGAAGAATATTTCTTCCCCTATAATACAATTTATTCTTCAAAAGCTTAGAGTGATTCTTCATCTTGAAAAAGCAGACAAGAAGAAATAAGCCATAGCATAGGGAAGATTCAGCAATGAGAACTGTCAGCCTCCAGAAAAAGTGTTTGGACCAACATCTTCTTTGAGCCTGTGGTTCAAAATGAACACAGGTGAATTTTATGAAAGCTCAAAATCCCTTCTAGACTTATATTTCTTTAGGTAAAAGAATGTGTCTGACCAGGCAGATTTATTAAAGGTCAGTACTTAATGAGTCATGCTTACCAGTAGCTAGAAGTCTCTAGGGCTTTTATTTCTTTGCCACAGGAGTGTTCAAGAAGGCAAAAGTTTACTTGGAGGTTCCAAGACAGCACCTTTGTCCTTTTATCCTGCATTCACACCAACTAATGACAAGTCTAGGTAAATTCTAGGGAGGTGAATGTCTAAATATGCAACAGTTACCCCGTACTGCAAGGTAGTGGACAGAATCAGGTGCACAAGCAAGGCTAAAAACATCCTTACAATTCTAATAACTAGAAATGAAGCTGGATTCAAAACCAAAATCATGCAGATGGGCTGGCTTTTTCCCTTGTTGTTTTTAAAAATGTTCCTGAGCATAAAAACCAGCAATCAACAATTTCTTACTTTGGCCTAAGTACTGTGGGTGTTCTTCCAGTCCATTTGTTGACATATACTTTCCATGTTAATAATAGCTAATTATTTGGCAAAAACAACTAACAACCTATTTTCCCTCACTCTCACACAAAACAGTGGCTTAGAAAAGATGATTCTCATACTGAAGTAGTTACTTTTTTCTCCAGTGAATTACTTAGATTCTGAACTAGATGATTTGATCAAAATCTGAAGACATTCTTTTATGGCATCTTAGTCTTCAAACATTTTAAGGAAGATATACAGTCTTTCTTTTAAAAAATCAAATAAGATATAAACTTACAAACTCATACTTTGGAAGGGTCATTCATTTTATCTTTGGTGTGTCAAACATTCACTGCTTAGTATTTATTTGCAATTTTCCCTGGGAAGCAGCTTTAGATTCATTACCTTCTAGCACCTTGACTTTTAGGGCGGCTACTGTGCATGGCTCACTCTTCTCCAACTTTTGAATTAGAATGGCCTTCATTCTGAGGGCACTTTTCTAAGTGCCCTCAGAAAGTTAATCCTAAATAAATAAATAAATAAATATACCAAGTCCCTGGTATACTTGCGTCTTCCAGATAGCTCATGCTGAAAGACTCAGAGATGGATGGGGTTTCTATGATGCTAGATAGAGGCCAGGATACTTTCAGTAAGTAGACAAAGCAAAGTTCCATTCCCAAAATGGCTGTCACTTCTACTGTTTCAACAACAAAATAAAAAGATAACGATGGTGACATCCAGAGCAGAACCTACCTAATGAAGTTTTTTTCAATTTATAAAATTGATTGAATTAACTTAGGCTTTTAGTGGTATGCATTTTTTGTTTATTGGGGTTTTCTTTGCTTTTTATATCATAGGAGGGGGTATTTTATAAAAAAAAAAAAACAAAATATTATCAACTACTAATCCAAGCATCTAGACTTTTTTCAGATGAAAAACTAAGGGTCAAATTGACTATGATTGATCTAAAACCACATGCTGGAGTCAGGATGCAAAAACCAAGTTTGTTTCCATTCAAAGCCCCAGGCTCTTCCCTGAACCTAATGGTGCCTCTTTGCTTGCTCTAAAATAATGCTACAGAGTATCCACAAAGCTTTCTTTTATCTCATCTAGCTGATTGGGTAACTAGCGAATTTTATTTATTGCATAAATGTTATAATAACAAAAAAATGCTATTTAAGGAAGAAACTCACTATCGAAATTAACACAGTGACTTTCAATCATTCTGTTCTATATAATAAAGAGTAAAATAAAGTATGAGTGTAATAATTAAAGATAATGCTTATATTAAGATTTCTTCCCTTATTATATTATATATGTCTTCTATGTGTCTATAACATCTTCGAAATGGCTATTGGAAGGCTTGATAATCTACAGATTTTTCTGAATATGAAGATGCCAGGCATTTAGATTTTCTGCAGATCATTATACTATAATTATGAAATTATCATTTTGGTACATGAAATTTTCTTTTCATTATTTCCTTATGTGAAAATCTCAGGAAGAGGCTCTATAACTTTTTTTGATCTGTCATTTTCTAAGTGAACTGCTTACTATACTGCCGCCAACAGGGAACCTGCCAATCTCACCATGAACTCCACAATATTAAGGACTCAATTTTCTTTCTTCCTTTTCATTTCCTTTCTCCCTCCCTCCCCACCTTCCTTTCATTATTTCTTGCTTCTTTCTCCCTTTCTTTCCTTCCATTCTCCCTACCCACCCCCCACCTCACCATGCTGAGAAAGTAATACTGGGTGTTATTTTATTGTATGGAAATTTTAAGAAACACAGTTTTACACAGACGCGCTTACTAAATGTGTTTCTTCTTTGTGAACTGTGTTGTAATGTCACATTCCCATTTATCATTTAAAGGAATAAAACTTTCCTTATTTAACTAATTTGTAATGTGATGGTTATGTTTCATTACTTATAGATATTTTATTGGGTTCCTAATCTACAAAATGAGAATAAACATCCTGTAAAGTTGTTGGGAACATTAAATGAACTAATACATTATCAGCTCCATAGAACATCTTCTGGTACATAGTACATGTTCAATAGGTACAGTATATTTTGTCTATAATATTTGATACAGTTGATATATCACTTGCATATAAAGATATTTCACTAGCCTCTGCCTCTCTGTTTTTATTCCTTTATCTCTCCACTCACTAACTTACCAAAGTGCACATTATACTCCTGCTTAATTCTGGCTAGAAATATCCCAGTTTGATGGGCCACTTCATGAAGGGGTCATTTAAGAAGTACTTATAGTAATAATGTATTGGGGTTGTACAGAGAGACCTCAGTGCTCAACAAAGCTGGTCATCCATCCATAAATGTCACTGAGGGCACTGAACATTATGGACCAAGGTCAAGATATTATGGACTTTTGTGCAAGGGAGATCCTAGTATGCCCCTCTAAAGCCGTGGAAAGGAGAATTACGCACAATTTTATAAGCACTGAAAACATTCAAACAAAACATTTATTAAACATTTCCTATACATAGGTTAGTTAGCTATCAAGAAAGGAGGTGACTTCAATATTTCATGAATTTATTCAATAAATATTTTGTGAATTCTGTTCTTCATGCATTTGTACTCTCACAATAAGGAGTGTAGGAATTGTGACAGGTTTCAAGTATGGAGTAGGGAAAATGTTCAATCCCATTTTAAAAATCTGAAACTGAGGGCTGGAAAGACTATTTTCAGCAGCCATTGGAAAGATGAGCCTGGAGATCAGGAGAAGACAGTGGGCTGGAACCACAGCCAGTAGCAGCCCCAGCAGTTGGCAGGATCAAGCAGGGGAGTGTGCAGAGCAAGTTCAGAGGATGCAGGGTGGAGCTCAAGGAGGACAGGTGCACAGGAGAGGGACACAAAGGAGACTGAGCTGGAGGAAAGGGAAGGAGAAGTCAGAGAGAAAGCTGCAACTAAGTTGTCACAGATGTCCAGGGAAGAGAAAGCACGTTAAGGAAGAGGAAATGGCTAATGGCATCAAAATACCATGAGAAGCCAAAGAATAGTAGAATTACAAATGGCCTTTCGATTTATAAAACATAAGAATCTGTAGGCATGACGAGGACATTTCAGCAGAGTGGTGAAAACTTGAAGTAGGTGAAGGCACACATGGTAGTTAAGGAAACCAAGCAGGAAAAGAGAAATGATTTAATTATTTTTGTTCTGAAGGATGGCATATATGTAGAGTAGAAACTGAAGGAGGCATGGCTTGGAAGGAGAGTGTTCTGTCTGGTGTGTGTATGTATATGTCATAAAATCTCTTTGCATGTAACAAACATCTATTTATTTATAAAAATAATGACATTTTGGAAAGCTCAACATGCCGAACATAGTAAAATCCATATTAAGATTAAAAATACACAGGACTTGGGCTGGGGTTGCAGCCCAATAGTACAGAGCTTGCCTAGCATGTGTGAGACACTAGGTTCAATTCTCAGAACCACATAAAAATACATAAATTAATTAATTAAAGGTATTATGTCCATCTACAACTAAAAAAAATTTTTTAAAAATACATAGGACTATGGCCATCAAAATGAATTTCATCAAATTCATATATTAAAGTCTTTGGGTACCAATATGTGACCAGTAAAGATTTGTTGTCTGACAGCCTCCAGTTCAACCCCAATTTACCATGTAATTTTGGTTGATTTATTTATATCTAGTAAGATCCGACTTATTCACCTCTATAAAAAGCATAATATAATTTTCTGAGGAGGATGTTTGTGTGGGGCATATCATAATCCTGACTACTCTCTATTCACATACCACAGGCCAGGCCTGTGCTTTTCAGTGACACCAGTTATTGGAAGGACTGCAGATACTGTTAGAGAAAGGAATGGAATTGAATGGATGCTAATCCCAGCAGTGGCTCTGGACCTCAACTCACTTTTTAAAATAGCTCCAAATGTCATCTTGGGTTTTGAACATGTACCTCTGTGTCTTAAAGTTGGAATATGCAGCGAGTGCAGTCAAGTGAGTCCAATCACAATGTTCCTGAGCTAATCCTTCTAAGTCATGTGAAGATATTCATTTTATCTTTTACACTTTGCACAAATTGTTATAATCCTTTTGTCTCTTGCCTTTTACTAGAGAAAAATCAGAATCCATAATATATAATGGCTTATGAGATAGAGCTAGATATGATAGCTTTTATACAAATGATCACTTACAAATATTACTACTTAGCATCACATAAGGACAGCTTGCACCTTCAAAGGTCAGAGAAGAAAGGTTCAAAGAGTTGTTTACCAGGCTCGCCACAAAACATACACACTAGGTATGCCCTGTGCTGCTTCTGCTGTTTGCTGTGGAGTGGATTCTGCTTATCCTGCTCATGTAGGGTGGTTGCAATCTTCCAAATCTTTATCCCTATATCACATCTCTGTGATTACTATCCTCATTGTTAACTGTATAACCACCACCACTATTGAGACTTGTTATCTTTTCATTAATTTATTCCATTCTTCCTTCTATTCTTTCAGTTTCTTGTTTTTAATCTCCATCACTATTGTTAGTTGTTGACATGGCTGATCTTCTAAAGTACCTCCCCTGTTTATCCCCAGTGTTCCAAAAATTGTCCAAGAGAATTAGGATTTCACTCATAACTGGGATAATGGCTTTCATTTATTGAGCACTTACTGCTGGCTAAACAATATCCCAAGAGTTTATATGTGTTAATTTGCACCATGGAACATGTAAGTTAGGTGCCATAGTACTTAGCTTTATCACTTAGGCCACTGAAACTTAGACTATTTTGTTTAGCTAATTTCCCCCAAGTCACTCAGCCAATAAGGGGTTAAACAGTGTTAAGCAGTTCTTGGATGTCATGTGATGCCCTGATGTATCATCATTTGTTTGAATTTTGCAATAGTCCCTCTCTCAGCTAAGCAATTCTTGTCATTTTTATCTTAATTATTGTTCTTATTAAGTTGGATAGGTTTATTTAAATGTACATGTCCTGAGTTTAGGAAAATATTATGGACCCTGTCCTGGTGGCATCCAGATCTATGTGTTTAGCCATGGTCCAAAAGTCTACCATCCTCTGTACCTATCAGAGCATCTTACACTCAGTGGATGATTCCAAAGATACCAGTCAATCAACTTATGGCTCTACTGTAGGTTTTCCAATAATAAAATTGGTCACATGCAAAAAATTTTATTATAGTATTATGTATTAATTTGACTACCAACATAAGGAACCAATAAAAAGACTAAACTTTTAAAAACCATATAAAATGAAGGGCCTTGTCAAAAAAGCTTGGATATATTCAGGCAAAAAAAGTAAAACAATTGAGTGACAAGATGGTCAAAAACATGAGCTCATTTTTACAATACTTATTGCTCCTACTCTAAAAAGAAAAAAAAAATGATAATTTTATGGTATTTGGAAATGAAAATGAACAAAGAACTAAAATAATATAGCATAAACATGCATATCATATGTATAGATTAGATAGATAGATATGTCACAGAGTTATGTTTGAGGATTAAGTTAAACAACGCATATAAAGTGTTTGTGATGGTGGCTAAGTTTCATTACCATTGCTGCTTGTTATATTTTTTAATTAATAATGATCAAAATTTCTTTGTTTTGAGTAGCTGTCCTTTACCTACTTTCATATGCATAGGTTTATATTTTGTGTATTCATGTGTTTGGGAATATAATAATACAATTACATGATTCAAACCTCAAAATTTGTGAAAATGTATTCAATAAAGAACCCCTTCCTACTTCTACCCAGAATTAAATGGGTGCCCATATGCCCAATTGATTACCATTCTTCTTTGTTTCTCATTTATATTGCCAGAGGACAACATATACCTATGCAGAGGACAATATACCTAGGCAATCCACATGTGAGCACACACACCAAATATATCATATAATTTTATATGTTCGTATTTTGTTCTTCAATGCAAATCATAGCAAGCTATATGCACTTTTCTATATCCATTTAATTTTGTTTCTGAATTTTCCTGGATATTCTTGTTAATTTTCAAATGAATTATACAATCAACTTGTCTAGTTTTTTTTTTTTTTTTGGGGGGGGGGGAATGTGGTATTTTTATCAGGATCATGTTAAATTTATAAGTAAACTCAGGGAGGATTAGCATCTTAATGATGTTGAGGCTTTCTTTCCAAGAACATGCTATGCCTTTCCATTTGTGGCCTTCAAAAATATCTTCAAATTTTCCTCATGTAAGTCTTACTTTTCTCATTAAGCTCATAACTGCAAATTTTATTTTATATTGTTATAATAAAATGAGTATTTTCTCTATGTTATACCTTTTAACTTATTATTTTGTGAAATTTTTTGACATCTGCATACTAATTTTGTATCCTGACATCTGAATGATTTTATTATTGTACTAAACTTAGTTGATTTTCTTGGTTTTCAAAGTATTCAATTATAACATTTGCAACATAATACTCTAACATGCTCACTTCCAGTCTTTTCATTTATTTTCTGTCTATTTGTGTAAGCTAGTTCACCTAGTTATGATATATTGATGGTGGGTATCCTTTTCTTGCTTCATAAGTAGGAACATTTCTAATATTTTCCCAGAAAGCATGGGTTGTGGTTTGAGATGAAAAGAACTTTAATTTTTTTTAAAATTTAGAATGAATATTAAATTGTGTAACAGACCTTTTAAGTATCTAGAGAAGTTACATAACTGTTCTCTTAATACATTATTAGATATTCAAATGTTGAAATGTTTGGATCATATGATATTCTTTTAATATCTTCCGGATTTCAAACACTGATATTTATTTAGGATTTCTGGACTGATATTCTAGAGAGACACTGATCTAGAACAGTGATTAGCCAATTAGATTCCTTATTACAATTATTATAGAGCTTTAAAAACAAACAAAATTTAAAAAGTAAGAACAATAATAAATGAAGTCTGACTCATTCCAACATGTACCAACTAATTACATTAACATCTATGAAGATATAGACTGGCTTTCTGGGAAATCTGATGTAAAGCAAGGCCTGGAAAAACTGATCTTTTATTTTCTTTTTTTATAAATTCAAACTTTGTTGTTGTCACTGTTTTAAAACCAGAAGTATGCTTCCTTGTTTAAGATATTTTGAAAATTTTCATCTATGGTCTAAAATGTTTTAAACAGCATTGGAATTGTCTACTTTTTAAAGATTTGTTGGCAATTCCTCAATGAAACCATTAGAATTAATTGTTTTATTTTAGGGGACAGCAGGAGGGGTAGATAACAAAACATGCTCTCTATGCCTTCACAGAAAAATATCTGTTTTTACTCTATGATTCTTTTAGAATCAATTTAGGTAAAACATTTAACCTACATTTTAACAATTTATTTTGCAAAATACTGAGGAAAGTAGTCAAGAAGTGTTTTCTGATATTTTACCTTCTTCAGTCTTGTAGTGATTCTGCTTTGTGTATCTCCTATGTTGTATTTAGCTTTATCTTGAATAATTTACATTTATCTTGAACAGTTAACGCCTTAACTATATCCTTTTTGTTTCTTTTCTATTTTTCTAACTCATTATTTATCTTATCTCTTCTTATTTCTTTCTTCTATTTTTTTTGTCCCTTCTTAAATCAGATGGTTAACACTGTAGCCTTTGTCATTTGTTTATATAAGAATTTAGGCTATGAATTTTCTTTAAACATTGCTTTAGCTATATCCCATCAGCTGTAATAGGCACTGTCAGATCATCAATTTTTTTGTTGCATAGTCTGAAATTTTGGTTTATATTTCCTCTTATCACTGAGTTAAGCTTTTTCCTCCAACATGGATGGAATTATATTTTCTGCTTTTGTTTATTATTTTCATTTTTTTTGCTTTGTGGTCAGAAAGAGTGTACTTTGCTATTTATACATCTGGAAAGAGTTGTGATTTCCTAGGTTGCTTATGACAGCATCAGGTTAAGGGTTCATGATTAATGGACAATAATGTTTTCCCCTTACTTTTATAGACTAGAACTTATCTACAACAAAAAGATCTACATCATTATTTCAATATTCTGTATACCTACTTTCCCTCCTAATTCTACTCATAGAATATAAGACGTGAATAATTATTCTGTTTCTATTTTCCTTTATATGTCCTTGATTTTTATAGGTTGATGCTATGATATTAGTTCATAGAAAATTACAATTACATCTTCCTTGCAGATTTCATCCTTCAGCACAACAGAGTGTTTTTTTTTTCCTTTTCTGTATGCAGTGCTTTTGCCTGAATTCCTTTTTGTTTGATATTAATACCTTGTTTCCATCTTTTCTTTTTACATTTGCAAGTCATATTTTCAACTATTCTTTTAATTTTTTCCAAATCACTTTGATAAATGCATCTTTTTATATACAACCGGAGTTCTCAATTGGGGATTATTTTGTTTTGCACCGCCCCCCCACCGCCCCCCGCCATGCTCCTTGGGGATATTTGGTTATGTCTGGGGACATTTTTGATTGTCATAACTGATGGGGGCATGCTGCTGACATCTAGTGGGAATAATCCAAAGTTATTGTTAAACATCCTGGGAAGCCTAGGACAGCCACACCCCAACAATTCCAGGTGTTCTCCAGTCCAAAATGTTCAGTGTGTTGAAGGTGAGAAATTCTGATATCCCAAATGGGTTTGTTTTGTGATACAAATTGAAATTTTTGGTCTTTTAATTGCTGGTTTTCCATTATTTACATTTTTATCATGATAAATACCTTTGCTCTTAGTTCTGTCACATGTTATAATTATATTATTAATTGTAGTTACAATTGAAGTCTTTCACCTAGTGGTCTGTTTTATTTTGTAATAGTTATAGTTCTTCTAATATTTAAGAAAGGGGTTTGTGATTAGTTTCAATGATTACCTTTGACTTATATTTTTATGTGCCCGCCATAGTTCTCTTATTTGGGGGCTGAAACTAATAGTTTCCTATTATGAGCCATGAAAAACGTTAACCTATCCTGTTCCTCTCCCACTTGAACTTGTTCAATATTATTATATATTTTTTAATGCTTACCTTTGTACCACTAAGTGATTATATTTGTATAAGCTGATTTTTCATCAGGAAATAATATTCATTAATTCACAGTTATTATAGCTGGATAAATAATTATACTTCTTTTAATCTCCATCTGCTTTTTCCTCCTAATTTTGTTGGTCATGTTATTTTTACAAAGACATACTTGCTACTCAAAGAATGATGCAGAGACTGGGCTTATTAGAAATACAGAATCTCAGGTATCACCCAGTCCTAATTTTCAGATTTGCATTTTAACAAGCTCCATAGGTGGTTTGAATATACCTCAAAGTTTGAGACTCACTAGCATGTACCATTGTCTGTCACTCTTCTCCCCCTGTTAGTTTTAGAAGTTCTATTAAGTATATGGAATATGCATTGCCAGTCCTCTTGCTGTGTTATCCCAAATTCTTTTTTTCGTTACTGTTCATTTTCTATTAATTTCCTCTACAAGAGCTCACTGGAAGAACACACCTTGACTTGTGTGTTCAAAACAGTAGGTTTATAGTTTTTTTACTCAAAGGAGAGTTTGACGGGATATAAAATCCTTTACTCATATTTTCTTAAGTGTTTTGCAGATTTAATTGTGTTATCATTGGGGATTGAAGACAGCTATGGAGAAATTTGGGACCAGACTGATTTTTAATCCTTTACAAATGACTCAATCTTTTTTTTTTTTTTTTTTTTTTTGGGCCTGGCTGCTTAAGCCTATAACTTTACTAGAATATTCTTGGTGTTGATTAAAATAGGCCAGTTTTTTTTTGACACGCCCCCCCCCCTTCAGTGGTTGGATTTGTTCTTTCTTTTCAGGCAAAGTTGTCAAATTATATCGCTAATTATTTCATTTCCATGAAGACTTTCTAAATATTTATCTGGGGCTTATTTCCTCTTTACAGCTAAAATGTTTTTTTTTCCCCTACATTTATATTTGTAAATGATGACCTATATTCTATCTAGATATTTCTTGTAGATTCACTTTTTAAATTTAACTTTTCAATTGACCATAAATATATGTTTAAATATTGTGTGAAGTAGAATTGTAAATTCTTTTTTCCCGAATAATTAAATTTCCAATGCATTTTTTACATTATATATACAAATTAAATGCTTTTATTATATAAAGTATTTATATTAAGTTTGATTTATATTCTTAAATTCTGTTATACTAATATATCTATTTCATCTTGTGATAATCTCATTATCATTTTTATTAATGCTAATGTTTTAATGCAAATTTAACAGCATTTTTTTCAAAATTATTATTTTATGTTTAGATTTCTTTATTATAAACTAACTCCTAGTTTGAGGATATTCACTATTTTTATGTATAAATATATATATGATTATAAATGGGTCAATAAAGAAATACAGATATCAGGGGGGACAATCAGGTTATATATATTTTTTAAATTCAATTAGGTTTAGTCATTCAAATCTATAAAAATTAAAGACAAAATAAAGATGGTAAATGGTTTCAAATGCTTTTTGTTTTACCTTCTTCTCTCCATCTTCCTTCACCCAAATTACATAATTTACTTTTCTTTCTATTGAAAATCATGACTTGGGGAAAAATATTTTCTGAATTCTAAAGTAATAGTTTATTCATGAATCTTAGTACTATTTTCCTAAACTGGTTACTTGGTTTTTTTTTGTTTGTTTGTTTGTTTGTTTTTGTTTTTTTAGATAAATTTCAGTAATTATTTAAATCCTTGAGATAATAGATAAAAGAAAAAGGAATTAGAGACTAAAGTGAGAACTCAATGTGCAACACAGATCACAGGATGTTACCATTTTACAAAACGTAACAGACTGCAGTTAAAATAAATAAAAATAACAATAACAATCATAAACCAAGAGCAATTGTTAGTAGTACTGTTTTATTGGCTAATAGTTATTGAGTGCTTGCTTATGTAGCACAGCACAGAATTCATATAACATTTCATTTAATTTCTACAACCACCTTTGAGGTAGATATCTTTATTATCTCAGCTCCAGAAATGAGAAAAGTGGGGCTTAGGGGTGCTAAGAACAAACCAAGATTACAGCGGCATAGAGGCAGGAAGGACTCAAATTTGGCATAGCGGGTTCCAGCACCTCTTCACTTTACCACTGTTAGAGAACTGCTCAGGGACTCGGGCAAATCAGGAAAAATTAGCTCAGAGAAACTGGATTCAATGTGCAAACAGATCAGCAGGCCCTAAGTGGCTACTCCAGCTGTCCCCAGAAGCTTACTTCAGGCCAACAGCCATCTCAGAAATTCTTCCTGTCCTCTCCATCCCTGCCCTGGTGGACCAGCTACAGAAAGCATGGCCACTATGAGCACTAGTTTAGATGAAAGATGGGAGCACTCAAGTCAAGAGATGAGGAAACAGAGGGAGGAGATGGGCAAATCAGACAAGGTATCAACTACCCTTCCAGCATTCAAGAAATATTTATTGTGCACAGTCTGTGCCAGATACTCTTAGAGACCTTGGGATTTATGGATAAAGAAAGCAAAGATCCCTGTCCTCACAAAGCTTACATTCCAGTGTGGGGATAGGGATGAACAAAAAAAACAAAAGATGGCGAACTAGGTAGCAGATTAGAATGTACTATGGAGAAAGAGTCAGAGAGATAGGAGAGGGGGGCCAGGGAAGGAGGTGGCAGAGGTGATTAGGTGACGGCCCATCAAAACAGCTTCCACTATGGAAAACCATTCAAATGCTGACGGTATCCCAAGAGGCAGAAAAATTTGCTCCATTCTATTCTCTTTCTCTGTGAGCATTGCTGAAGTCCTTATTGGCATCAATGTTACCATCACCATCGTCAACATATTATTAGTGTCGACTACCATTTATTAAGAAATTATGACATATCAGACACTACCGTGCTCACCAT
Organism: Marmota monax; assembly: GCF_021218885.2. Taxonomy (NCBI): domain Eukaryota; kingdom Metazoa; phylum Chordata; class Mammalia; order Rodentia; family Sciuridae; genus Marmota; species Marmota monax. The sequence continues at coordinate 9,283,116 of NW_026692194.1, forward strand.
TTTACAAGTATGGTTTCATTTAGGGAACACTCCCTTCATCTTGTACCTGTTTGTTTTTAATTGATACTTTTGTACAAACTTGTTTTGCTCATGATGAAAGGCAATTGTAGGTCCCTCCCTCACTTCCTTTATATTCCTCCTGGGGCTCTACACAATGCCAGGGCCTCCAGCACAGTGTACACAATGCATAGACACTCAGAACATATTTGCTGACGACTGAAAAACAAATACAGATTCATAGGAGAACAGTGTGAGCACCAAAAATATGGATGGAAAAAAAATCAAATGGCAAGGGGCCTGTGTGCACACCAGGAACAGGGTGAGAAGAAGGGCAAGTGGGGCTCGGCAGGAAAACAAAAGCAGAGACATCAATGAGTTCTTTGCACTCCCACTTTCCTCCTGTTGCCATTTTCTCTTCTTTTCTTCTTTTCTTCCCCACCCCACCCCCTGAAGACATTCCCCTTGCCAAGGATGCTGCTTGATCTGTTCCCCAGCAGTCTGTGCTCCCTCATAATTGATAAATGGAGGTGTTTTCCAATAACCTTATAAATCACAGCATGCAAATGGTTACAATCAGGCTGGGGCAGAGTGAGGATGCTAGGTTAGAGAAGACATAAGTACCTTGAAAATAAAGAATAACCCTTGCAAAATGACAAAGATAATTTCTTTTAAGCATAATTGCCTGCCTAGGTATTAGCCACAAAATTACAATAGGAAGGAAAAAAGAAAGAGAAGGAAAAAAAAAAAGACCAATACAAGATATTACTATTTTAAGGGAACAAAAAGACATGATGTGTTCCAAAACAGTTTATGATCATTAAATTACATAACCTGTTATGTTTTAAACCTAAATGGCTTATTTTTTCACTGTGTTTTATTCTGTTTTGCTCTCTGGAGTCCTCTTGGAAGTACGTGGAGTATGAATTTCAAATTAATATTTTTATTCCATAAGAGAAGAAAAAAAATCCCATGTCAAAGCCAAAAAGGTCAAAATGTAAAACTGCTTGGTCATTATGATCCTGAGAAATAAACAGTTAATGCTACTTGATAAAATAAATGACTTCTATAATTATTGAGTCTTTTTTTTTTAATTCAACACACTGTTCATAAGAGGAAGCTCCCTTAATTTTGTGGGAAGCTTTGCTAAGTATTAAATATTTCCAAGATTGTTTACAGCCAAGAATTGTAGATTTTTGTATCCAGCGCTCTATTGTTATGATTTAACCTAAAGAAAGCCAAATTAAAACTGATTTACTAAATAGGTTAAGGATAGCACACTCATTCACGATTTCAACCCTATTTCATGCTTAGACAGGCAGATCTTAATTATACACAAAAGAATACAAATGTTATTAGCATGATAATAATTATTTAGAAGATGTCCTCTTTAAAAAAAAAAAATTAAACCAGTATTGTCATTCGTGCAGCTACATTTTTCAGCCGAATGACAGCTTTGCTAGTCATAGATATGTTCAAAGTACATATACAATATTCAAAGCTGTGCAGCCGACATGTTATCAGGATGAGCTCGGATACGCAGAGCCAGCGACGCACTGCACACTAATCATTATGTCCTACCCAGGGTACTACATGCAAATACAGTCCTTTGTGACATTTTGTCAAATATTTTGAGGATTCTATACTCCTTATCACACCTCCATCCCCGTGTCCTCATCAACAATCAGGCACCCAGAAATCAGTTCCGTGAGTGGCACAGACTCCAGCGAGTCGCAGGCATAACACCATGCCAAATTAATGAAAAGAAAATTAAAGATTGACATATAAGTAGCTAACACGCAGAGCACAGGCAAAGCAAACTGAAGTTTACATTTACCGCCTTGCTGAGCTGTGCATGGCAGAGGCAGCCCTGGGAAATTTCTGCGACTTCACCCTGGATTTGTGTAGCAGAGATGTAAACATTACATATGGTATCCAGCATATGACATAATGGGTAAATCAATTGAAAGGTCCTACATTTGGAAAACCTACACGATTGGTCAATACCTATTGTCAATGAGCCCACATATGATCAGATGGAGAAAATGTAGAAATGTTTCAGGACTAAGAGTTGGCTACAGTACAAGCGATGCATTTTTGAACATTGATTTGCCAGAAGTGTATCTGTTGTCTGTTGCTCCAGGCTGGCATTTTTAATTATTTCTGGGACAAATGGATCAGTGATACACAGAAAATCTGTAGGGCTTCTTGTCAAATTAATAAAATAATAATGAAAGTAGTCATCTCAAACTGCAAACTGTCAAAATCCTTGAGAGGTCTATAGTAATCTACATGGTTAAACAAACTCAAATGCTCCTGCATGCTATTTTAAATCCTAAAGTGCGGTGACATAAAATAGACTGTGTAGTGTCCATTGTACACAATGACACCTACTGTGACAAAACCCGACTATGTTTAATGACCTTTTTAAATCTTATACCTAGAGTCCATAAAAGCATTGTAATTCAGTTGTAAAACACACTTTAATAATCAAAATGCAGCTGTTAAAATAGCATTGCTCATAATTCTAACTTGAGGCAATTTTTTTGTTTTTAATGCAGAAGAGCAGACCACAGTTTAAAATTCCTATGAGGTCACTATTGGCCATTACAGTGTTTTTTTGCAACTTAATAATAGATGTTTTAAAGTTTAAGTGCAGCCTCAGGCACTCATAAGCATTTATTACAAATCGCTGGTTGCCTCCCTTATGCAGAGAGGAATAACATTTACATACAGTAGCACGGATTAATAAGATAAAAAATTTGAAAAAGCCGTCAGTCAGGGAGCGAAACTGGTGCTAATAAAGCCCACTATATTCTTCGGAAATATCAAGCCGTCTGTTCCAATATTTTGCCATTCCCCATGAGGTATACAAATCCAAATCAGATAAGTCTCAAGCCATGCCAGAGACATGCTGCTCTGCTCTCCAGTGGCACTCGGCTGAATCTTTTATTTATCTTCAGAGCAATTGTACATTCTAGTATACTAAAGACTGAAATAAACTGAACATCACTCATCAGAAAGTTTCATAAAACGGGGCCCTCTCCTTCCTTGTTTGCTAAACCATGATTAGTGAGAAAAATGCACGGTAAAGTATGTATCATGGTAAGGAAATATAATAGTAGACATGGGACCTCTGTAAGCAAGGGCTAGTTAAATAGAACTGCATCTTGCTGGAGTTTAAAATGATGCTCACGTGAAATCAGACCTAAAGAAGAGAAAATTGCTCTAGGAAAAGGAGTCGGCAGGCCCCTTCCTCCTCCGTTTTGGAGTGGCTCAAACCCAAAGGTGCAAGGGAAAGCAAAAGCAAAATAGCACACATAATTTCACACGATGATTAAACTGCAAAGATCCTTGTTATAACAAATCACTGTGTCACTCTCCCAAACTGCAGCATAACAAAACTGCACATAAAATCATCCCTGCCCCTCGGAACACTGCTAATTAAAAAGTACAGCCGTTAGTGTTCTGATTGGGGATGAGGCTGCCCATTATTTCCAGCTCAAGTGAACATTGATAAAAGAAATTTATTTATTTATACATAATTATTATTGTTACCCTACTGAACAGTGCTGGGGATTTAGAGAAATGAGACGCCACGGTTCTAATTTTTCTTCAAGAAGTCTGCCATATTAACTCCATTGAATAATTACTGAAAAGTAATACACTCGTGTAATATTACCTTATGCAAAATTGCATTAATCAAAAAGTGAGCCTGCTGCAATCAAGTAATTTGAGGGCGGGGGAAGGCATACATGCATAGCATATTTTTCTCAGGACTTATTTTCCTTACAGCAGGATGTTACCTAATAGTTTTGTGGGACTGATCCCATGAAAGAAGGGAAGTAAATCAGAGGGGGAAAAATATAGACAGCCCTGTTCTCACATAGAGAGGGCCACACAGATGGCAAAGGAATGACCAGCTACTATCTTGATACCCTCCTCCATTGCTCTGACTCTGTACACAATAAAATAAATCCTGCTTGACCTCTCCAAGGAGTCAGGCCATTGTTCCCCACACGAAGAAGTAAACGTAGCCGTTTAATTACACCCAAGCAGGCTTTATAGAACATGGGCTTATGATACAAAATGAACAGTTTCCTGTTGTGGCAGGCTTTCTGTGGAAATTGAAGGAAAGGGGAAAAAAGATGTATATGGGGGGAAGATCATTCCAGGTGTGCGTGAAACATGGCAAATTAGTAAGAGTTCTTGTGCATATATAATGTCTCATAAATGCCGAAGTCCTAACAGCACTAATGCAAGTGCAATCATTTTTATAGCCTTTTGTCTTGTAAGTTTTGCAGAGAAGAGTGGAGAGGTGCCTCTCAGATTAGAATCTAGACCTGTGAGACCACAAGAAAGGAAAGAGAATTCGTTAGAGATGTGCATTACATTTCTTGATTTTTAAAAGGCTGGGTGGCAGGGTGGCAGGCTGTGGTGCTGATTATTCTGTCATTGTTGTTGTTGTTGTTAGGGTGTTGTTTTTGCTGGATTCATCTTAGTGGCCATGTCTGCAAAGTGCGGTTTCTCCCACCAGCCTCTCCCAGGCTAGCTGTGAACAGTGCCCATTTTGAGATTAGGAGATTAGGTTATTCATCACTTGAGATGCTCCCCGCTGCGCTGCTACTATCCGAGCGCAGCCAAATCAAAACATCTCTGGAAGGCATTTCAGAATAATTGAATGCATCATAATTTCCCTATTAATACATATCTCATATTACAGATTATGCATGAAATGTTCACATTATCTGTTACTTTTTGTTAACGTCTTGCTCCTTGCCAGTAAATTTAATACACAGAGTGAATCAGCATGCTATGATGAAGGGATAGGTTACTGATAGCCATTTTTTTTCCAGGATTCAGTAGAAAATTAAAGTAAATCGATCATTTTATAGCCCCAATGGAATGGCTACAAGGGCATGTTGCTAAGCAAATGGTAATTTAAATGTACTGTGTAATTTTTCTATGCAATTTACTGAAGGCAGATTTTATTTCTCAGTTAATATCAGATGCTCTTTATCTCTTAGTGAATGATGTATCAGTGATAGGCAAATTATTAATCTATGTTTTAATCAAATACTATAGCCTGACAACTGGTCATGTGGGCACTATAGAAGTCAAATCCCGTGCCCTGGAAGAATATGACTATTATTAATGCCTAAAAAAAGACAGGTAATTAATTCAATATTCAATTGTATAAAAAGTATGCTCTAAATTTTCACAGAATGGTAACCAAAGTAAATCCAAATTACAGTAGATGGGGTAGAGAGAGAAGATGGGAGGGGAGGGGACAGGGGATAGTAGAGGATAGGAAAGGTAGCAGAATACAACAGTTACTAATAGGGCATTATGTAAAAATGTGGATGTGTAACGGATGTGATTCTGCAATCTGTATTTGGGGTAAAATTGGGAGTTCATAACCAACTTGAATCTAATGTATGAAATATGATATGTCAAGAGCTTTGTAATGTTTTGAACAACCAAAAAAAAAAGATTTCTATATCTTATAATAAAAAGTTATATTCACTATTTTCAAATTCATTATAGATTTGCGGGACATGAAAATGATCTGGCCACAAAAGACATCCTTTTATTAATATTCTAAGATTTTGGTAACATTTTCAATGTAATATGGAAGCATACGTTGAGCACTGAAAACATAATAAACATTTAATGAGAATTACATAATATCCAAGGTGAATACTTGTCCTCTTGGGCATATTCAATAGTGAATACTTCTTTTTCTTTCAAAAAAAAGCACTTTACTGTTTATCAGAGTAGTTTTAATTTTTATAATAAATCAAAGGTTCCATATATTAAGACAAATAAGATACTGAAAAGAATCTCTGCTTGATGACATCCATCATTTTTATGAAATTAAAAAAGAAAAAGAAGGAGGACCCCATTTACCCTTCAGGTTGCTAAAGTGAAGGCAAGATCCTCCTACTGCTGGTGTACAAAATGTATTATTGTCATTAATGAAAAAGTTAATGGGCCATTTTCTTATATATCAATTTACATTTTACAATTTGAGTATACAAATGATATGTACAGCAGAGAGCTGATTATTTTTGCTCAAGGAAATAGTTTTAATGTGTTTTTATGGACATCAAATGTTGTGAATAATGATGCATCCACAGAATGCAAATAGGATGACAGCTCTTGGGCTGTGATCAACAGTCCTTGGATAAAAGGTCTGCTGGGACAATAATGTTCTGTGGAGGGCCTGAACAGTAAAAAATGGGAAACAAGGAGGACACTGGAATATTTGAAAGGTAGATCAGCAGATGGGATTTGGAGTTTGTCATTCATATATAGACATGGGTAATATTCCCAGTTTTGAGAGAAAAAAATGTTTTTTTCAAAGAGAATATGTCTGTGCAACAGTGAACTGCAGACAGAAAGATATTGCTGATTCTGGCTGATAAAATCAATTTCTGAAATTAGATATGGCTCACTATCTGAGATGAATTTTAATAACACTTGTATACCACAGTCCCAAATCACCTTTGCAGTACTAACTTCTGTGTGCGGGGGTCACTTTTCCTCCCCACTTTGAAGGCAGTCACTGAGGCAGTCTTATAAGAGCGTTCCAGGAATACTACACAACAGAGTGCTTTGAAGGAGATGTGAAGAATAATTTCTTGAAATGAAACACACTGAGAGTCCCTTTACCATGGAGCACAGAATAAACTCAGACCTGCTGTGAGACCACAAATGCAGTCCCTAGAGCAGTCATTTCTTTTGCTGATCACTGGAATTTGTGGACAGGTGCCATCTCTCCATGATAACTCTTCATTCCATCCTAATACACCTGTACCTGTGAGGATAGCTGAGCATCTCTGTTACAGGCTGAAGCAACACATGCTCACCTTCCCTTATGCTGTCTGGTCTTATCATTATCCTCCAGGTGACCCCACTAACTTCAACCTGGGACTGGAGGGTTACAACACACCTATAGACACATACACACATACACACGCAAGTTCACACACATGTACAGGCTTAGCGGGCAGACTGCCAAGACATCTGGATGAAAGTGAAAAGTTCAGTCAATCATTCATCTCCCCTTTTCATCTGCATATTTGGAAAAGGAGGGTCAGTATTCTCCTATCCATGTGAATTGCCATGTAAAAAGAAAATGTAGAAGTGACTCTGAATTACCTACTTCAAGAAAAATAAAGTCTGGGTGGTAACTTTCTGGGTATCTAAATAAAAGCTACTTTGAAAGAAATGTTTATAAGAGCAGAGAATTTTTTTTAAAAGTTTCACAAATATTTCTTCACTTGTTTCTCTTTTAATCTATTTGAAAGAGAAAGGAGCCATAAAGCAAGTATGACCTGATAATTGTACCAGTAATCAGCTATATCAGAAAAAAAAAATTCAATTCAATTCAATTAAAAGAGAAAAAAAAATAAACACCAGTTAGATTTTTATTAAAAGATAGGGGTTTCCCAAAACAACAATGTAGCACAGTTCATAAAAACAAATTACTTTTTCAGTATATACTAAGACAACTGAATATTAACAAAGAACTGTCCACAAGTGAAAACAAACAAGAACCACAACAGAGATGGACAGATTGCTCTTAGGATAGAGTACAAGTGATAAAAGTGGGAATGCATGGCTCTGAGAATCCAGAATTATCACATTTTTATTTTATGTTACTTTTTAACAATGTGAGAATGGACAAATTGGAAAAGCCTTTGTTCCAAGATTACATTCTTACTCATTTTTGTTCCCTGCTTCCTACCTTGCCTCCCCAAGCTCACCTTGTAAGGTTGCCCTTTGCCAATGACCAGCATTTCTCCCAGGCTACTCTCATTAGCACTGCCTGAGAACATGCACAGTGGTAACTACCCAGAACCACCACTCAGCAAATCCCACCTTCCAAAATTCCTTCCCCACAAACAAGTTCAGCTATAAGTCAGAGGACACAGTGTGTGTGTGTGTGGGGGGGGGGGGGGCGGGTCTGTGTGCCTGTGCTGAAATCTAGGTAACTGGAATTATTTGAAATTTGAAACCGAGCACAGAAATAATTAACTTTGGAAAGACTCCTAGAAAATTATTTAAGCTTCCGACGTTATTCAAAGAGAACGTCCTTCCCACCCACCTCGATCCAAAACAAAGTTGCTTTAACTTTCTCTGGTCTGGAAATCAACATGCCTACATCCTCTTATATTTGAATATATTTTCTCTGCCAAAACCCAGCATCATTACTTTAGGCACACATAGGAAATGAAGTGGGTTGGATCCGCTATCTTTAGCTCTCCCTCTATGTATGACTAAAAGCTGAAAAGAGTTAACTGACCTCATATGTATAGGAACTAATTGTACATATAAACTCGTTTTCTCCTTAAAGATGAAAGAACATATATATGTTTTTTAATCCTGACAGGTAAGTATAATGGTTTTTTGAAAATGTATTTCATTGCAACAGGTCATTCAGTTCATGAAATCTTATTATGTAGCTTAAACTACATTACTTTTAGTATAAGTGAGCGTACTGTTTCTTAGTGTAATTTAGAATTTGTCAAGTTCTTTCCTCCATCAGAATATTCAAGAAAGCAAACGTACAAATGGACCCTGGGTCTATTTTCTCAAAATTGAAAGGCTCCTATTCATAAATCAAACTACAGAAAAATTTATGTTTTATCTTTCAAATCTAGATCTAAAAATCTCACTCTGGCTTCCTCAATAAGGAAAGTGGAAATGGTTATCTCTAATGGAATTAGATATCACTTAGAAAAGAATCCAACAATCAAAAATTTTTAATTCCCAATAGCCAGGAAACAATAACCCAAAGAAGTCATCATTTCATGAAAGTATTCAATGCGTGTTTAACCTGGTAAACAATATAACAATATTAACAGAATAAAAAAAATTAAAGTCACCTATCACCTGGCATGGTAGCATGTTCCTAATAGTCCCAGCAACTTGGGAGGCTGAGGCAGGAGGATTGCAAGTCTGACCCCAGCCTGGGCAATGTAAACCTTGTCTCAAAAATACAAAAGTCATTAAAAAAAAAAATGGGGAATATATCTCAGTTGCAGAGCACTTGCCTAGCACATGTGAGGCTCTGGCTTTAATTTCCAGCACCACAAAAACAAAAAGTCACATATCATCCTAACCCCCAGAAAGCAGCCTGTTGTGTTTATTCTAAAATGTGTTCCATTATACATAAACATATATTTTCTTTAATCTAGATGTATTACATTATACTTTTTAATTTAATACCATGATCAGGCATTCTTCTTGGTTTATCATGATTACCGAATGATCATTAAAACAACTCTCTTCTTTGTAATAAATGAAGAATTTTTCAATTGGAAGCATTGCCATCATTTTGTTTTCAAAGAAGAAGCTTTTATTCTCTGTTACAAAATAAGGATGTCAAAGCCAGAAAAAATATTTTTGAGAGCTTAATATTCTTACATTGATGTCAATACCCAGGATCTACTATGCTTCTTACTTAATAAGGAATCCTGGATCCTGTCTTGAAAACCAAAACTTTTATTTCATTCACACTCTAAAACTGTAAGAGAATGTAACCAATCCAGAAAGTATAGACTGCATTTGTGCCTGTCCATATCTGAAGGACAGAGCTTCCCTTGACCAGAGATTACTCCAACAAAAGGATTATTTGCAAATTCCAAACTCTCTCTTTGGATCTATTCTTCAGGAGACTGAAGCAGTCCAGCAGACAGGACCATTTGTGGGGAGATTTTTGCAACCAAATGAAAAATACATAGAAAACATCTCACAAAAATGGACCAAATCAATAAAGCAAATAAATGCTTCTCTTCAGCTCTCAGCAGGTACAGACTTATTTTCCCACCATTCTAAAGTAAATCAGCAATCTATCTTGAAAAATAAAAAGAATATTTCACCACAAATTGACTGCATTTAATAAAATGCAAGCTCTCCTGCCCAGAGAGAGAAAATTTGAAATCAATAGTCAAATCCCCCATCTTCTTTTAAGTGAGAGAAACTAACACATAACTTTATTGTTGCCCCATGAATTATCCCATGGTTCTTCAAGTTGTGGCAAGAACCCTGCCAATTCTTCACTTTTCAGGTAAAGCAGAAAGACAAAGCACAGGAAATAAATCCACAAATGACTGTCTCTTTTGGCAAGCAGACAGATTTAAAAAAAAAAAAAATTCTAAGAATACATTCAGGACTCCAATCCTTCAAATGCGTTGTTAGAAAGCCTACTGCCTTTTTAGATCAAGAAAAGTTTCTTTCCAAATGAATTTTGCAGTACTTTCTCTAAAAACAACATGATATAATATTGAACTAGTTAAAGGGACAAAATAAATAAATAAGAGAGAAGTTTAATATGGTACTTCAATCACCATGGTGGAGTACTTTGAAACCGGCACCAAGATGGATGCTTGGGCAAACACAAACATGGGCAAAGGTTTATGATTCAAACCAGCATGGCAAAGCCTCTGCCAAGCAAGCTTGGGAAGAATGTTCCTGAAGGGCCAGAGTTTCCTGGCCTTCTCTGCTGTTGGAAATTTGTACTTTTAGAAAGGTCCCAGGGCAAAATTTGTGGCACTTCGGTGCCCCCTTGTGTCCAATTTGGCGCCAGCATGAACTACACCAGGTCTATGTAGAAAGGGAGAGCAGGAATTTCTCAAATCCCACAAGAGTGCGGGGTGGGGAAGGTCTGAAATGTTCTACCTCCGTGTCTGTGAAAAATCTAGGTACTGGTGCAAGGAGAGATTTCCGTGCCCTTTCTCTCTCATGACACTTCAGATGCCCCCCACCTGAACCCCTTGGCTGGAATTCATCTGGAGATAAACCAAAATAAACATCTTTGCCCCTGGCTACCAGACCCTCCCCCGAAAAAAAGGAAAATCATTTTAGATTGAAAAATGTTATGTTCTTATTATCAAGATTTAGAAAAACTGGAAGATAGTATTTAAAGTGTTTTCAAAAGACTCTTTCTTGGCCTGATCTCACCTAAAATTTGAGTCTTGCTAGATTATTTTATACATTTCCATGACAGTAAAGTATTTCACTACCGCCATTATTTTTTTTTTCTACATGCAAAATGACTTTGTAGAAAATTGGGTCACCAGTGGATGAAAGAATGTAACTACATTTATCAGCTCCATTCTCACTTAACAACACACACCTCAAAGCATTAGAAACCAATTCTACATGTAATATAGCTTGGAAATTTTTCAAATTCAATGTTGGGTTTAGGGCGAAGGACAATTTCCCCCATAAATACAAATTTGCTTCTGATGTTTATCTCTGCAGATGGTTTGACTGCAGATCCAGAATTGGATTGCAGTTCTGTCTGCAAAAATTACCTGGAAACCATCTATTCCTTCTCAACACATTTATTCACATTGCTCCAAAGGCATTCCAATGTGCAGGTTATATGCTTTCTTTGAAGGAAACGGCTGTTGGAGGTTTCAAACTTTATAATGTATCAAAGGGTGGGAGAACGAAGGAGCCAGTGGTAAACCAGAGAAACAAAAGACAGGGAAAGCAAAGCTGTGAGAGGGAAAGCCCATGAATGAAAAAAGGAAGAAGAAAGTGAATAAAGCCCCAGATCTCAGTGAGATTCCCTTTCCATTCTCATTGGGAATAGAGGACAGTTGTGACTCCTATTTTTCTCTTTTTCTGGAAATCATTAGAAATATCCCTTGGAATGACACCACCACACTCAGGACTGCTTATGCATTTGCTGTCACAGCTGGTTTTATGGATGATAGACACTCTTCTCTTCACCCTCAAGAGTGGGTAAAGCCCTGGCTGGACCATACGACTGCCACTCAGCAAGACTCCCTTATCAATTCCCTGAGCTTTTTCAATAGAATGAAGGAAACCTTTTGGTAGCTCTCCAGGACAGTAAACTACTGTTCATTAGTACGTCTGTTGAACATTTTACCCCCCCCAAAAGATTTTTAAAGGGCCATGGATTGAGGAAAGTGAAATGATTTTTGTTTTTCCTGTGTCAATCTCAGCTTTAGCACATCTTGCAACAGTCTGTTTAATTTACATCTTCATCTACTTTAAACAGTGAATTTACTTGGTGTACTTTTCCTTTGGTCAGGATGGTTTGCACTTCCATTTGCCATACTTCCTGCAAACTAAGGATATTCATTAAAAAAAAAAAAAAGCACATTGGGAGAGAGGGTTGTGAGTCTCTGTGGGAACTGAGAATAATGACTGCTGCAAATAGGGATTGATTTTGTCACCTTGACCTAACCTCATGGTATTTTTCAACCCAGAGCTTACCACCTTCTTTTGACATGGTGCTGTGCTCAGGACACTTACAAGGTAAGGTCACAAATCACGTGTTGCTACTACTAGTAAAGTACAGAAGTTTGTGAGTAATTTGTTTTATGACATAGGTAAATGAGAGTAGCTTCAAGGTCAGGCACTAAGTAGAAACAATATAAGCTGCATGTCAAGTTTTTGATTTGGGAGATGATAGAGAGGTGTAGATACACAGCTGGTGCCCTCACCTGCCCAGGGCTCAGCTTCAGGTCTGGCCCCTTGATCTAGAAGATGCAATCAGGGATAGCCAACAGGTATAAGATTTGCCAGAAGAGTTTAGACCATGTCTTCCCATAGAAGGATCCTGCAGTACAGAGATGACCTGAGAAAAGGAGAGTGACCTTCAGTGACCTTCAGCCCCAATGGAGAAGACAAGAAAGCTCCCTATGTCTAGGCATATATATTATAGGTTGGAGAACCTGATAGGGGCATCATCCACATCTGCCTAGAAACATCTTCCCCGAAATAGTCTCAAGCCTGTTGCCTTATTTCACTCAGGTCTCTGTTCAAAAGATTCCTTTGTAGAAAGGCCTCTTCCAGGCATGTTACCTAAAAGAGAATCTCAACAGAAACACTCTCTAACCCAATACCCTGCTGTGTTTTTCTCCATAGCACTTACAACTGTTGACATTATATTATATTTGATTACTGGCAATTTGGCCATCTTCCCTGGTCGATCATAGACTCCATGATGGTATTGTCCACTGCTATATGTACCAGGTACAGAAGACTGTTTACATGGTAGGTGCTCAGGAAATATTTGTGAGATAGCCCACTGAATGAATGCAATACATCCAAATATTTTCCCCACATAAACATGCCCTTAAGGAGAACCACAAACAATAACAACAACAGAGACCCTCTGCTTCTATCCACTATCTTTGTGTGATACCTGAGAGTACTCACATCAGGAAATACACAAAACTCCAGGGTTAACACAGCACAGCATTTTGATTTATGCCTTTGAATTTTATCATGCATCAGAGTCACCTAGAGAGCTTGTTAAAAATCAGATCACTATGTTCCACCCCTAGAGTTTCTGATTCAGTGAGTGAGTGTCTGAGAATCTGCATTTCTAACAAGTTCCCAGATGATGTTGATACTGCTGGTTTGGGGACCACACTAAACATCACTTTTTCTCTAAAATTCTGCAGTCATGGTTGTTAAGCATGTTAAGCAGGGGATGATTGTTAAGTACTTTAAGAAATTAAAACACAGATATGTGATGGAATACAATGTAAATTCCCATGCATTTTAAATAAAAAGAAACGGTCTGCTGGCTGTGGGTTGATTCGGCATGGATTAAGCATTTAACTCTCCCAGCTTGTTAAGGGGTCTTGAGCGCAGCTGGTTGAAGAGAACTGCTCTGAGTCATGGAGGGAGTCAGGCTGGAATTTCCTTGCATGCTACAAGTTCTTCAATGCAGTGAGTCTCTCCAGAGTTGACTGAGGAGATACTGGGGCCTGGTCTATAGGTGAGTGAGCTGGGAAGGCTCCACATTACACTAATGACAACTTTGGAGTGGTCGCAGGAAGCACAGGGTAGCCTGGCAGTTAGTGGCAGGCAGCCAGGGGCTCGGGGTTGCCAGAGCTCACCACACGGAGTGTGGTTATAATGTCATTCTGTCTCTTATCTGGGTCAGCCATCTGTGGGGTCTGTTGCTTTTAAATGGCCCTCTTGAGCTTTTGGTTTTCATCTTTCTCTTTCACCAGGAAAAGAAAAGAATTGAATGTAATTTAATGCCTTATAAAAAGGCAGATCCTATATTGTTCACGTCTCCATTGTTCACGTTTCATCGCATGACTATTGTGCTGGATCCCTACCAAACTGATACAGGGCAAGCTACCCTGTATCTCAAATCCAAGGCAAAGAGTCTTCTTCTAGTTGCAGACTGTCAAGGAGACAGAATCCAACCTTTCCTCATCACCTTTCTCTCTGAACTCCTTTCCCAAATGTACTGTGGGTATGGATGGGTACAGAGACCCGGAAAAAGCAGCAGCTGCAAAGAAAAATAAAATAAAAATGCAATGCTTCTGGTACATGTTGGTCCTTTTTCAAGTAAATAGGGCTAATTTACTGTGTACATGTGAAATAAAATCTCAGTTCTGTGCGTTAATATAAAGTTTCCAAAGGTTAAAGATCCTTCTCTTAAGTGCCTCTTCTTAAGTGCCATTCCAAAAAAAAAAAAAAAAAAAAAAAACAGTGATCAGGTCAGCTGGGCCCTTAAAATAAGACCTTCCCCTGGTCAGGCTCCTTGAACTGGTTTTTCATAGCCATAATAAGAAGCTCCATTTCCTAATATTCTTTCTGTTCTCTTTCCCAAAAAAAAATCAAGATGTGTCTCTCATGCAGAAATACACCCACCTGTCCTTTCTTATGCCCTGCAAGTGCTGCTAGAGAGATTTGTTCCAGGTTTGGTTAGATCTGAAGCTAACCTCACACGCATGCTATTTTCTACTCAAATTCCTTTCAGCAGGAACCCTTCCTCCCATCCTGAAACTTTATTTATTTCTGTTATTCCAGATGTATGTGCCAATCAGTTTAGCTCCTGCCAATTCTTGTTTATTAATAATGCTAACGAAAGGATTGAAATTCTACCAGATTTCAATCTCTTTTTTCATGCTTCAATAATGAGTCCTAAAAGGGATGAATTCTGATATTGTCTCTACTCAAAGGACTAGGTATGATCAGAAATTTGACTGGCTTTTGCCTACCTTGCACAAACTCAGGAGGGCTATCCGTGGTGCTAACTGCCACTGTATATGTGCAGATAATTTGCATTTTCATTGTTCTTTATTTTATGTTATTAGTTATTCATGAGATGAATATCACATTCAACAACTAATCTATAAAGACTTTGCTTTAAATAACAATGTGCCGTTTTGTTGCAGGAGGTAGAATAGAGAATGGACGTCCCATTTAGTGATCTTGTACAAAGAATTGAAAAATGAATGACATGTGAGCTCTTCCTTGCCATATGTAAAACCAGGATCCCAAAGAGAATGGCATTAGGGAAAAAAAAAAAAAAACAGACTGTGCTACATAGGTTTATACATATAAGGGCCATATTAGCCAGCTGGACCTACTGAGAAAGGTCTCTCACCAGCCAGCCAAAGGGAAGAGAAGGTCAAGTTTAACCATACTACATAATGAACCTGTAAATGACTAATTATTTCTCTCACCAAACAGCACAATCTGCATGTGAGGCAAAAACCAACATAGAAAGCATCTGAACTCATTTTTATTTTGAGTTGGATATAGTCCAAGTTCCATACACATTGGTTTCTACTTTTCCCAATAAAGGCTCATGTCTACATTAACATAAATTGAAAAGGAAAAAAAATGTAAAGATTCCACTCGCTTTCTTGGTTTTAGGGATGAGTACATCAATTCAGTTTAAAAAAAAAAAATCAAATTTGCATGTGAAGACCCAGCTGTGTGTGTGTGTGTGTGTAGGGGCAGATTCTATAATATTATGTGTGTGTATTCCTTGGCTGTACATTTATTTAGTTGTGTGCTTACCTACCCTGCTATGATCATTGGACATAGATAATCCCTAGATAAGTTAGTCTTAAAGGCAGAGAAATAATGTCATTTACCAAGAGGGGAGCAAGCTTAGGGCCTTTACTATTCTCAAAGGACTTTTCTGGAATCCCACTGAGGTTATCTAGGGAGGGGCTGCTTCACCTTGGAGGCAGTGAACCCCTGGGTCTTGACTTCCTTAGGAAGGTGGTAACTATCTCTCCCAGGGAATAAAAAAATCCATAAGAACTCCATATTTTTTTTTAAGTAACAAAACTTCAAAATTCAGAAATTCTGATAGAAAGATACTGGTAGCTATAGTGATACAGCTTACTGTACTTGGTAAAAGACAGAAGCATATCAATGTAAGATTTGATACATTTAAAGAAAGGAATGTATGTTTTTCATTTTGTTGTATTCCCACAGTATCTGAAAATTTATATTTTTCAAGAACAATAACCACAATTATGGTAAACATTTATGGAACTTCCTATGTGCCTGGCATGATTCTCTGTATGCCCTCCATAGGTTTCAGTTCCTATTATCCTCAATGAAATCCTGTCAATAACTACTCTCATTGTCTCTGTTTCACAGATGAGGAAATTGAGGCACAGAGAGTTTATGAAAGCTGATCAATGTCACACAGCTAACAAATTTCAGAATAAGCTTCACATTCGAGGGACCGGACTCCAAAGCTCACCATCATAACTTCTATGCCAAATTGCCTCTTACTATATAGCATAGCAATTGCTAAAGAGGATCGCTGACTTTTATCATGGAGCTGAATTCTATTTTGTCATACTGGAAATGCAAACTCATGCAAAATTGAAATCTTAAATTGAAACTTTAGACTACCTAAAGACATACACCACACACACACACACACACACACTATAGTAGCTGTATAAGAACAATTTGTTTTAAATGACTGATGCTCCTTGAGAAAATTTAATTTTTCAAAACTTTATAATCTATTTAGCCAATAAATCATTTGACGATATTTTCAGACATTTCTCAATTGGAAATATACAACCAGACAAGGAAAGAAAGTCCTGCTGATGCTGTGTTTCCTTGGCTACCCTTCTACCCTGATTTCAGTATTCAGCTCTGCTGTCCTCCCCACACACCAAGCTGTTCCATTCTGGACTACCTTCTATGGGCAGCACCCATTCTCTTAAACTCCTCTAGTCAAGGAAACTTACATATCACCTAGCCTAGTCCCCAAGTAACTGGAACTTTTGCAGATGATGCTTTAGCTCTGGAAACTTTGTTTAAATGAGATCTTACTAGCTGTCCCAAATCTCAAATATATGACTAGAAGAATAGAAAGTCTAGATCTTCTTTTCAGTTTGCCCCCAAAAGTGACTAAGACACTAAACAGACCATAGACCACTGACCCAAACAAATGCCCAATTTGGTAGTGCAGATTTGACCAGGGCATGTGCATGGAAACTTGAGTTCTCATTAAACAAAGAGCCTCCACACAGAGTCCCCTTGCTGAAATCCACCCAGAAAGTTCACTCCTGCCTTGGCCCTGTCCTCCTGAACTTTAAGATGTGACCTTTATTTTTTATAAATCATTTACCCACCACAGTTGCCAGAAGAGGACAATATCTAAGAGAAGGGTGCTTCTTCTCTTTCTCCTCATTTCTTTGAGCTCCAACCCTTAGCTTCTTCTTTGCTGATCCTCAAGCTATTTGTGTTTAGACTTGTACAAAGCCACCTAAAACCTTGGTACCACGTTTCCTCTTCAAAGGGAACACTCCTGCTGTACCAAGGCCACGAGTCCCATATAAGCTGCATTGTACGAGCAGCAGTAAACATTCCAATCCTGGCCTCTCAAGCCTACTCCTCTGTGATGCCCTGTTGAGGTCCAAGGCCCATCACAGGTTTTGTGGGCAAGGAGGAGGCCAGGAAGGCCCTGTCCAGGAGCAAGATGAGAAGAAAATGTATCAGAAGGGAAATTCATCCTTTGCGTAAGGTCACACTTTTTGACAATTTGATAATGCTATCTGAATGTTTCCAAAAGTTCTAAACCACTCTCTATGTATTTCAGCTTAACCCACCCCCCATACACACACACAAAATTGAGTATGTTCATTGTAAGAAAAATTGAAAATACAGATAAAGTAAAGGAAAAAAAGTTGAATTATAGTTCCTCCAGCTATTTTTCATAGACATATGCTTATAGAGTGGTATAATGGTATTTTATAGATTCCAATTTTATCATAATCATTTTTCAACATCCATCATATATATATCTAAAGCATCATTTTTAGAGTTAGTGAGATTTTTTTTCCCAGATGCAATTCCCTGTTGTCAGCTTTTAGATGACTTCCCAGTTGTCTCTGCTTGAAGCAGCACAGCAGTAACTGGATGGGAGAATAGCAGTAGAGTCACAGAGCTCTAGGTTCAGATACGGGTCCAAACCCTACATGGTGCGGTAACTTGGACCCTGGGACATTTTTTTTTTTAAATAAAGTCTTCACCTGACTCATTTCACCATCTGTTTCAGGGGAGAGTAATTGTAGGAATGGACCTCATGCAACTGTTCTGAGACTCGGGTGAGAAAATATAAGGAAAATGCTGAGCTCCGTCCGAACCTGGCCCCTTTTGAGTGGCCAGTGAGAGTTGCTGTGATTAAATAATTCCTCATATGAAATCTATTATTTCTTTAGATCATATTCCTAGAAAGGAAATCAAAGGGCTATGGGGCCAAATCAGTATTTTTAAAATATTTTTTTAAATTGTTGACAGATCTTTATTTTATTTATTTATATGTGGTGCTGAGAATCAAACCCAGTGTGATATGCCGGGCAAGTGTGCTATCGCTGAGCCACAGCCCCAACCCCCAATTAATATTTTTAACCAAGTTACTAATTTTCTGCCAATTTCCTCTCCCACCAGTAAGAGTGGTTGTGAGACTTCAGCTCCCACTTCGGGATGTAGGCCTCTTTCACAGAACACAGCATGGGACACAGAAGTTTTGAGATCTGGTCCCACCTTTGCAACTTATTTAGCAACCATATGGTCTTGAATCTTCCGTTCTCTGACCCTAAATGTCCTCATCTATCAAGAAAAGGAAGGTGGGAGAATATTATTCATTCTAAAATGTCCTGTGGGGTAGCAAATAAAATGAAGTATTTTATCAATTGTTCACTGCCATCTCACCTGAGGTATTGTGGCCTCCCTGCACTTAGCTCTACCTATTCCTGGAATCTTTAGAAAGTTGACTTCTAGTTCAATCAATTGAACAATTATTGAGCATCTATTATATGATGGCCATTGAGCCAGAAATAGAAGCAACAATGGAAACAGGTATATGGACAAATGTAGCAGAAAGGGAGCCTTTGGTAGGGCAGAGGATAGTCCAGAAATTCAATACAATCTAAGTCAACTTAGGATAAATCAGGAAAGTTGATTTAAACACCATTCAAGTTTTTTTATCCAAGTTGCCAAACTATCATGCAGAAGCTATCAGCAAGCAAGACATTAAGAGAAGAGGAGATATTTCCAAACAATCACAACATCAATCAAAGAAAGAAACAAGAAGAAAAGAGGGGGAAAAAAATAAGAGAAACAATTGTCCAAGTGTCTGCGTGGTTCTGCATCTCAGAAAGCATGCCCCCCGAGCTCTCTGTGTGTGTTCACCCGCTACACAGTGGTGGCTGCCTGTCGGTATTTGGGATGCTGGGGCGGATGGACCAGTCAGTGTCAAGGGGGGTGGGGTGCATCACGAGCCCTGGAACGCACAATCTCTGCTCCCCCAGCCAGAGGAAATCAGCCTCAACCTACCGACTCCTACCTCATTCTTATTCTCAGTCTTTACAAGCTCCTTTTCTGTCTTAATCAGCTCTGATCTGCTTTTAGCAGACAATAATAGGAATAAAGACCAGCATAGATTTTGGCATGTGTGCACTCTCCCCCCCCCCACCCCCTTAATCTTCTATCTAAAAAAGAAAAAAGGAAAGAAAAAAAAGTCTTCTCCTCTTTTACAGGCCTCTATTGTTTTAGAAAAGAAAGAAATTAAGGCAGGAAGAACTATGACCATGACGGACAACATCTCCTTAAGCAAAGCCGAGTATTTCTTTATCGGCAGGGCTGATCTTAATTTACAGTAGACACTGCTGGTACTGCATTTTATGTTGAAATAATGGAAATGGTTCCTTATAAAACTTATAATGAAAAACATAAATAGTATATCCTTTAATGATTAACACTGACTAATTCCACTGATGCTGAGTAACATGTGCTGAAGAGATGGATTATCTATAAAACATAATTTTACTAAGCACTGCTATGTAATTTGTTAAGCATTTAGTAATAAGTATGTCTAATAAAATATGAAAAAAATATTTAGAAAATGAACCATAATTTTAATATAATTTTAATTAATGGGAGTGCAATTGCAGTGGTTTAAATTACATTCCCAGTGGTGAGAAGCCTTTCAAACCTAATTTGTAAGCCAAGATGGTGGCTCTAATGACTGGCAGCAAAGTTTCTTCAACAGATTTCATGGGGCATGATCCAAAGATAATAGGTTCTCAGCCCAATGACAATCCAATTACAATGCCAATCAAAGCCAACTTCATGCACTCTAATTATCAGATTTAGCTGTCAGCTCAAATACAAACATAACACTTTTATTTAAATAAAAATTTAATTTAGAAAAAAAAAAAAAGACGACTTCATGTGTGATTTATTGAGACTGCCAGAGCAATCTAACGTATTTCTCTGGTAATATAATAAAATCAGTCTTGTATTTAAAAAAAAAATAATGAAAACTTTTTCTCCCCACCCATTCTCCCATTCTCCTGTACCTGCTATGCTATATTATTTAGGAGTTAATTTTTTTTTTTTTTAGTAAAAAAAGCATAACCTAACATGGCAGCAGATATTTGCCAACTAGAAGCAGGTTAAATAGAGCAGCAAGGTTTCAGTGAGACAAAATTCCAAGTGAATAAATGACAAAAGCTAATTAGCTTCTACCAGTCATCAGGAGAAACTGTGTTTCAAATACAATCCTTTTACATAGGCCTGAAGCTGAGGACCCTGGCCTTCTCTTATCTCTGCTTTGAGTGATAGTAGAAATACAAGGTAGAAAAAAAAAGGTAAGGAAGCAAGATCCACATTAAAATGAGTTTAAGGCATTTGACATTCATATTACAAACAATAATCATCTAGAGTGCCAGAAAGGAGTGGGCATCACCCCTCTGCCACTACTGCATCCACCCTGACTTTCAGTTCTTAGTTAAAGTACTTCGTCAGGGTTAAGAGTGAAGTTTCTCTTGGAGCAGTGCTGCCTAATAGAAATGTGACATGAGCCATAAATATGAACTACGTATCAATAGTTTAAATATCAACTACATAGGTGATTTCATATTTTCCAGTAGCCACTTTAAAAAAAAAGAAGCTGCAGGGCTAAGGTTGTGGCTCAGTGGGAGAGCACTCACCTTGCACGTATGAAGCACTGGCTTTGATCCTCAACTCCACATAAAAATAAATAAGTAGGGGCTGGGGCTATAGCTCAATGGTAGAGCATTTGCCTCATGTGTGAGGCACTGGGATCAATCCTCCATAAAAATAAATAAATAAAGATATTATGTCCACCTACAACTAAAAAAAAAATTATACATAAATAATAAAATAAAGGTGTTGTGTCCATCTACAACTAAAAAATATATATATGTATAAAAAGAAGCAGCAGCAAAAATAAATAAAAGCATTTAAATATTCTACTTGACTCAATATATACAAAGTATTATCGCATTAATATTTAATCAATTTTTTTAAAATATCAATAAGAAATTTTTACATTCTTTTTCTCACATGGAGCTTTCAAAATCAATGTGTATTTTATGCTTACAATGTACCTCCACGAAGATGACACAATGGCCACAGGTGGCAAGAGGCTACTGCACGGGGTAAAGCATACTTAGAAGCTGGTACAAAAAAAGAAGGCACAGAAACGACCATATTTAATGATCTATTGTGATGACTCCAAATACCACCTCCCCCAGGAGAAAAAGAAAAATGTACAGGTTTTCCTATTAAAAATAAAATTTCTTTGAGCACTTTATTTCCTGTGGTTGGATAGAGATACCAAAACTTAATATATGTTAAAAAGGAGAGGGTTTGAAGAATTTTTTGTTTTCCAAAATGTATCTAGTGAACATGTAAGATACGCAATCCTTTTGTGATAAAGATTTGTATACAATTAAAGGTATGCCTGAGGACCCTTGCAAGGAAAGCAGTAAAGGCAAGGGCGAAGGACCAAGGATAACCTTGCCTGCATTAGCTCTAAGGCATTCATTGCAGATGGCATTGTCTCAAAACCTTCCTGTGTGGTTGCCTTTGCTCAGGTAGGAGTGTTCTGTAAACCATGGTTTTGGACATAGTTGCTCAATCTAACACTCTTCCAGACCTCTTTTTGTTTCCCATCAGCCCCTGAGATGCAGATGCTAGCCTGAATGCCCATGTCCACACTTCCTAAATTCTCCAGTTTCAAAGGCAGTTTCAATTTTCCCAAGCTAGGCATAGTGCTAGTCAAGAACCACATGGGGTTAAAACAAAGAGATAATTTGTTTCATCTTATATACTTGGAGTTGGGAGTCACTTGAATTGAACATGCAAATAAATGCAAACATATGCAAATAAGGGTTTCTCCAGATAAATTGAATGGAGCAAAAAAAAAAAATGAGCTTTATAGTATTAGTAATATTCAGGGATTTTTGTGGTGTTGAAAAGAAAATTATTTCCTTCCTTCAATTCCAAATGTGAATAGCTTTCTCAGTTCTCTTGAATGAACCCAAAGTTGCCAGATTTTAAGGAATAATAAATTTTAAAAGACTGAACCAGATATTAGTCAGATTTGTGATCATACTATCCTTAAGCTTTAACAATTACAACCTAAATACTACTCTCCCAGGAAACGAAAAAGCTCCTTACTAAGGAACAATGGAGTTCTCCAAATAAATCTTTGCTTTAGGTCTGACAATAACATTATTAAAAGTGCTTCTAAGAACAGAAAAAAGTAATAATACATGGCAGGAATGTGAAGGTGACAGCAGAATATATAGAGCCATCAGTTATTATTTTTAATAATAGTAACATATATTATGGTACCTTTGCATTTATTATCCCACGTTGAACATAAGTGCCTTCTTCCAGAATCAATCCATAGCTTTGTGATTGATTTTGTTCTTACAGCAATGCCATGTGGGAGTATAGCTGGTTTCTCATCTTCTATTTGGCTAGGACTTCTTGAGTTCTAGCTCCTGATCCTCTGAGTTTCTTCATATTAAACCAGATATTGCCTCCTGGACAACTGCACCTGGATAAGCCATACACCTTGACCTCAGCATGTTCAATACTTCGGCCATAAAACCTGATGTTTTTAGTTAGCTTTTTCATTGCCGTGACAAAAAAAAAAAAGAAGAAGAAGAAGAAAGAACAACATTAAGGAGAAAGGTTTATTTTGGCCCCAGTCTCAGTCCATAGACAGCTGAGTCCATTGCTCTGGGTCCAAGGTGAGGCAGACTATCATGGCAGAAGGGCATGACAGGGGAAAGCAATCAGGACAGGAAAATCAGGAAGCAGAAAGAGCTCCCATATCCAGGGACAAAACAGAAATCCCAAAGGTACACCCCCAGTGATGTACCTCCTCCAGCTCCACCCTACCTGCCTTTAGTTACCACCCAGTTAATCCATATCTGTGATGGATCCACTGTAATTAGATTACAACTATCATAATTTAATTATTTAATCTCTGAATGTTCTTGCATTGTCTCACACATGAACTTTAGGGGGACACCATATATCCAAACCATAGCACCTATCCTGTGTGAGTGTCTTACTTATCCCCTGGCACCAACACCTCCCTAACTGGGCAAACAAAACATCAAGTCATATTCAAAATCACCTTCTTCCCCCATTTTACCAGCAGACTGAAACAGACACCAACTTATACTCAGATGCCTTTAAGAAGCTCAAACCATAAGCCTTCATAGTAGCAGAGTCACCACAATTGAGGATGCTTGGAACTCACACTCTCTCCCACACACCCTGAGACTCGCCTTCCTTTTAGGAGTTAACACTAAATACTGTTAAGGACGCGAAGGGTGGCTCCCATTTCCTATTTTAGCCCAAGCATGGGAACATAACTTTTTTCTTTGCTTCCTCAAAGCCCAGCTCAGACAAAATAGAAAACAAGACTCCAGTAAGCAAAGATAATAGAAAGAAAATACATAAGGAGAAAAACTGGGTAGCCAAATGAACAAAATACAACTCAGCCATGTCCAGCTTGTAGTGCTCAGTGGTGGACAATCCTTTCCTGGCTTCCAACTTGCTGCCAATAAGGTGGCAGGTAGTCTCCATCTCCCTGAAATACATACCACAATGTTCCTGCACTTTTGCCTTTTGCAAAAAGCTCAACTGAAATAGTAAGCTCAGAAGGAGACCAGTTCACCTATAGCCTAGTTGAGATTCTTCCAATGAACTTCATCTCCCTACCTGGGAACCTCAATTCCCTAGATGTCTATTAGGGAGGACCACCCCAGCCCTCTGCATCCACAGAGGTCTGGGTTTGTACTATAACCTCAAAAGAATACAGCAAACAGAATAAGGCATATGAAACACACTTTAGCAGCAACAGTGGGCCCTTTCTTCATTCACATCCAATATTCTCAAAATGTCCCTCAACTTTGTCCTCTTCTCTCTACCAGCACTCCCAAGGCCCTATTAGTTGGTCAATTCTCTTTCCTTGTACAATAAAGCCTATGAGGTTTTTTCCTAATGTCAAATGCAATTTATGATCACCTTAAGATATTTGTAAGATAATCAGAAATATGAACCTATGATCTCTACCATGTTACATCTGAATATATGCAGTGACCCATGGGCTATCCCAGATTCCAGCAACTCCCCATCAACAGTTCAGCTACTACATTGCCCCTGCACTGGATTCATTTCACATCAATTAAGCATAATTTAATTCATCTAGAAATTTTACTGACCAGCTCTGATGCCGTCACACATGTGGGACACTGCTGAAGAATTAGAACCTATCTTCACATTGAAATCATTTTACTCCCCTGTTTGGAAACCTGTGGCTTTTCTTTAAAAACAACAGCAACAACAACAACAAAAAAAACTACTCCATCTATTCCAAACAACATCTTAGCTCTTGTCTGATGGATATAACTGGTTTAATTGTCCCCCTACCCCCATGGAGCCATGCACCTTGTGCTCTGGCCACAGGGTACCCACAATTGCCTCTTGCATGTGCCTGCTTCTTGCAAACATTATTTCCTCTAGTTGTATCTCAACCTTCCACATATACACACACATACATCACCCTAGGAAGAGAGTAAGCATTCAAGAAACATAGGTTAAATAACATGAAGGAAATTATATTATCCTGGTTTCACCTAGGATAGACTTAAATGTACTCCCAGCATTTAAAATTTTAAAGTATCCTTTGATAAGGAAAGGGTAAGATTATAGCATATTTTTTTAAAAGTTATATTCGCCAAGACCCTTTTTAACATCATGTGCAACAAAAAGCAAAGTGACTATTAGTGGTTGCAGGGTAGAAAGGCATGTCATGGCCTCTAAATTGGAAGAGCAAGTGGAAGAAAGTTCTGTAATTCTGCCAGTATAGCTGCCTGGGAAAGGTGGTACTTCTGAAACTACTGGCATAAAAGTGTGTTTGGAAGATGGTACCAGGAGGTTATTTCAAGCACAAGTGGAAGCCATTGGGGGGTGGGGGGAGTATTTTTTTTGTTTCAACAGGCAAAAAGATACCCAAAAAGAAAGGGGAGGAGAGACCAGGGAATGAAATGCTTTGAAGAATATTCAAAAAGAGCTTGCCACATTGAGGATCTGCAATTCAGTAGGAACATATTAAATGCAAATCAGAGAAGAAAAGGTTTTTATTAATTAAATGAATGTTCATTTGTCCTCAACTAATTTAACCATTCATCCATGACTTACTTCCCCCCAATCTCTGAATCTGCTCTGCAGTTCACTGGTGGTCACACTCTATTCCCACACTAGACCCATCTTCCAGCTGTATGATCTCTATGGGCAGCTGAGACTCCAGTTCATCTTCCCCCTGGCATCTTCTCTCTTCCTCACTGCCATGACTCTGCTAAGACTGCCATCTGGGGACTCTGAGCTACCTGGCTTGGGGCTGGATTCCACTGTCTTCCTCTACTCCATGGAACAGGGAGATTCTCTGACTTGGAATCCTAAGGACAGCTCCACCCTGTTTAGCCTCCAGCAGATAAGGACTGTCCACCAAAAGCCTTGGAGGAGAAGTTTGGAGACCTATGTCCTATAGTGAAGTAGAAGTATGAGAGAATAAGGGTAGTCCTGTCATGTAAGTATTTTTAAAATACTTTCAAGGAGGAGATACTCATTATTTTTTCAATGGACCACACCACAAAGGAGTACAATATTTTCTACATATTTTATGAGGAAACTAAGGCTTTACTCCTCTAAAGGAGGATTCCACTAACTTCCTCCTCACTGTTCCTAGCTCATCCCTTTGTCCCTCTTTTTCAGCAAATTATATCGTCCCCCGTACTCTCATCTTCACTAATTTTCCAGGTTCCTTGCACAGAGCCCCTAAACTCTTTACTACAAGCAACAAAACCATCAAGCCTGCCCATCCATGAACCTCTTTTCCTTTATCTCCACTATAGAGTGAATGAAAAGTAGTTTAAAACAATTTCTTCAACATACTTTTCATATATCTAAAATTTCACTCCTGCCCTCCCTCAAAATTCTATGGGATCTAGACTCTCTATCACTTTTCTAAGGGACAGAACCATGATGTTACTTGCCTGCCAAAGTTTTGATTATCTTCTGAAAGTCAATAGGTTAAATAATAGCCTTATTTTCCCCAACCCCTTTCAATTGTACTATAACAACATCCTCACCTTATAGATGATGCCATTTTTTCCATGGTGGCTAATACATATCACTACATGGACACCATCTTGACTTTAGGATCAACATTAAATCTATTCCCCAAGTATCTCCAGTGAGCACCTGGAAATTGTGGTTGACAAATTTGAGCAACTCAATTCATGTCATCTATATGACTAGATGAGTTATATGAATGATTTCCTACTCATCAGTTTTCCAGGAGGTATCAATGTCCTTGTGGCAGGACTAGTTCTTACTAACCCCTTCTGTTTGGTGATTAGACCATATATTCTGTCTATGACCACTGACTCTCCAAAACAATGTTGAGATGTCTCTACTAGCAGTGGTCCAACGTACTTTGGCTGCCATAACTGGATTCACTTTAATTCCACATTTGGAAGTGTTAGAGCCCAGTTAGTTTCACTAGCCCTTTGTCCAATGTGGCCATGACTCCCTCCTTTCTGAGAATTCTATTTTGATGATGAGGTCAAAGTACACTTTCGACAATGATTCCATCTGAACTGTCCCATATACAACCTGTCTCACTGAATTTTCTTTCTAATGTCCTCCATAAATCTTACTAATGTCCCTGTTTCTACAACTTCCCATTCCTCTGTCTCCAAGTGTTCCATTTATATTCAAGTGTACATACAGACTCTGTCAGCACTCTGTCATGCATTCATCCTCTCCTTTCATTCTCACTCTCCCTAGTAGGGCTGGGGTCCTCAGTAACTTCTAGGCTATTGCTGGAGACATTCTCTGGTAGGTCCCACCCAACTCCAAACTGTTTCCTGCTCTGCTATTAATCTTTCCAAAAGATGGTTTCCATCCCATCTCTTCCATACTCAATAACTTTCAATGATGGTCCATTCCCACCAACCGAGAGGCAAATTAATCTGCCTGGCATTCAAAGCTCTTCCCTAACAGAAATTACCTTCCTTACTAAGTCCAAACATCCTTTTTCTGCTCTATCTGTCCAGTGCTGCCAATCATTTCCCCAATGTGTTTCACTTCCCCATCTCTGTTTCATTATTTGTGCTGTTATCTCTGCCAGAAGTATCTTTTCCTTATCCACAAGAATAAAAATACCACGCACCCTTCAAAGTCCTTCTCATGAAACCTCTGTAGATTTTCCTTCAGAAGTGGTTCCTCTTTCTTTTGAATCCCCTGTAACATCTGGTATATCCATCTCCTGTAGCTCTTATAATTCTACCTGCAATCCTATATTTTTATATCCTTGTTTTGTAAAGTATTTTAAGCTTCCCCGTGGCAGGCATGATAGGAAAAATTATAGGATGGACCCCCATGATTCCTGGTCCCTTGTGAACACACACCTTCTTCAAGTTATTCAATCAAGCATTAATCTAAGTCTTACTGTGAAAAGATTTTGCAAGAGGAATTAAGGTCCCCAGTCAGTTGACATTAAGATAGGGAGATTAACTAGGTGGGTGTGACCTAATTACATGAGCTCTTTAAAAGCAGACTTTTTTTTTTTTTTCCTGTCCAGCAGAAAGGGCACTCAGGCAATCCAAGTACAAAGAAGAGTTAATGTGTGAGAAGTTCCATTGCTGGTTTGAAATGGACAAGGGCACGTGGCAAGGGATTTACACAGCTTGTGTGGGAGCTGTGAGTAGCCACTGACAAGAAAGCCAGCAAGAAAATGGAGACCTGGGTCCTGCAACAGCAAAGAACTGAATTCTGCTAAGAAGGACCTTGGAACTGGCTTCTTTCCCAAAGCCTACAGACAAAAATATAGTTCAACTGACACCTTGATTTTTACCTTTGTGAAACCTAGGGGACACAGTCACATTGTGCTGCCTTTCTGACCTGCAGAATATGGGCTAGTAGATGTGTGTTGTTTTAAGTTGCTAAATTTGTGATAATGTCTTAAAACAGCAACCAAAAATTAATACAGCAGGGATAGTATCTTACTCCTACACAGCAATGTCAAGCTGAGTGCTTCATGCATACTAATGCATCAATACAGATTTAACTTCCAACTGCATGAAAAAGTATTTGGGATGTAATCTTGTCAGCAAGAACAAATAGGCAAAACAAAGGACAAATGGAATAATATCTTTATGGCTTTAGTTGGAGAAAGTTTTGAAAATTTTTTAATTCATTAACTCTTTTAAGGTTATGTTCTAGCACATCTTGAAAGATTTGAGTGTAAGTCCACAGAACAAGTTCCATTTGGAAAACTTGTTGTTGCTGTTTTTAAAGCAAATGTCAAGAAACACACAACTGTGGCCATTTGCTAAAAAGCACTTCTGAAGTGTTTTCAAAAACAAATTATTGAACTGTTCACCTACTTCTATACCTGTGGTTGCAATGTAGATTTTGCCACCTACATTTCCAAACCCCAAACTTCAGCACTGAAGCGAAAGTACTAATTTCTATTCTCAGCACTGCCCTCTTCCAGTTGATTTTTGGAAAACAAATTTTTATTTTTACATTTTTGGTTCTTAAATTGTGACCCAACTTGAACATTGCTGACTTTGAAACACTATATCTATCCTCCTTTTCTTCAAACCAAATGCTACACCTAACCCTCCTGGCTCTCCACCTGCCATAGAGAGTCTATGGGGCAGAAAGAGAGAGCCCTACCTTCCCAGCCACACTCCCCACTCAAAGAGCACCAAGGCCCAGTATGCTCACTGGGCAGGCAAGCTGGAAACACTGGTCTCCCAGAACTGGGGTCAAGAGTCTAATTGAAAGGAAGGACAAAAAGTCTTGAAAAGTGTCGCAGCTTATAATTACCCAAAATGAACCCCAGACTTCCCCGGTCAGTCTATATACTCTGGTAATTGTTCTCAGTCCAAGCACAGAAGGATTTGTAGGCAGCTAACATGTTCCTTGGGCAACCATAACTTTGGCCTCAGTACAGACTATTATTTACCCAATAAAGCATAACTGCAGTGGAGGCCAGATAATTCAACACCTGAGAGGGATATGCTGCAGAAATTATTATGGTCCATCAGATCAAAAATTCTCTTTTAAAGAAGTGTCCAAATACAGATGCACACAATGGGCTCAAATCATTATACACTATTTTGCCAAATAATACATATTTTCAAAATAACTCTAGCACCTATCATATGCCTTGCTGTGTTCTGATCCTATACACAGAAAGGACTGTGGGATTTTTAAAAATGAGAGAAAAAAAGAAAATAGGAAAAAAAAAAGATAGTCACCATTTCAAAACATAGTGATTATATTTGCAAATGTACATGAGATCAAAAAATCTAAAAGGAGAGATAGGCTTTTTCTTCCTAATTCACATTGTGTAGGTTGTTTTCAAATTGTTATTATTATTTTTACCCCAAGTCGCATCAGCTGAAAAGACACTGTCAGCCTTCATTCTAAATGTTCTACATGTTGTCTGTTTGTGTTATTTAAAAGGTCTGAACAAAGAAGTTGCCGTATTGCAGGCAATTTAGAAAACCACCCAAGTTACAATAGATGGTGAATATCTTTGCTTCTTTCCATTTTGCTCCACAGAAAAGCAACGGAGGCATCCCTCTTTGATGTCTGTTTTGTTTTGTTTTTGTAATCACTTGTGCACATGGTGTGTACACGCAGAATGATCGAGACTCGGGTTCATGAGAATAATGATGAAATGAAAAGACTCAAAATTTTCCGTGTTAAAAGGCTTGATTAGGATAAACACTTCAATTTCATACGCAGATGTAAATAGCTGAGACTTATCAAAAGTTTATTTGTATTTATTAATGCTTTCAATTTAGGGGCCTAGGAGTAGGCACTAAAAACAAAATCACCACTCTGCAATCACTGTGAGTTCTAGAAATGCTCATGGGATGGTTTTGTTTGTGTTTTTTTTTTTTTCTCTCTCCATGTCCCCCCACCCAAAGTTATGTGTTTTTTTTTTTTTTGTGTGTGTGTGTGTGTGTGTTCTCTTCCTTTTCTCCTTCCTTCTTCAACTCCTGCCTCTTTCCTTCTCACAGACATACAGGAAAAAAAAATCAGATTCTTTACAGTGCCCCTTACTAGCTTCTTTTGACTCAGAAAATTGAAGGGTCATTACACAGCCCATCTCCTTCTCTTTACCTGTTTTAGTATTTCAAAAGAAATTTCCCCAAAATATTAACCTACTATTTCATGGAACAGCTTAAAAATTGGAACTTGCCTTTTCACTCTTTCTTCTCCTTTTTATCAAGATCTGTTTTTTTGTTTTCTTCCTTCTCTCTTGCCTAAAAATGATCCCTTCAAAAAGTCAGCAAAATATTTTGGCTTTCTTCAGCAGCACTTTGGGCTTCTCTGTTACAAATTGTATAAACATTTTCCAGACAGGGGAATTTGAAGGGTTTAAATTATTTTTTAAATGATGTCTGTATTCCAGCAGATTCGCATGTGCAGGAGGAAGATGGAGGCAAAGAAGCTACCAGAGAACATAATATGTCTGGAATCAGGGGGCTATTGAGCTCATGCAAATCTGGAAAGGGAAAATATCTTCCTCATACATTATCTACAGCAAGGATTTTGAGTTTCCCAGACTGATGAAACAAATGCTCTGGATGGATGTAGTCTGTCATTCATATTGAGCTCACATATTTTACTTCCTGAAACCAAACAAATACTGATAAACTACTTCAGTGAGCCTTTAATCAAAATTTCGGCAGTACGCAGTTGGCGACAGAAAGATCAGTCTGTGGAGCCTGAAACCCTTTCATCATCAAATATACAGAAATAATAATTATATTTATCTGTTTGGTTCAGGCTGCACACCAAGATTTACCCTTGCCCTAAGGACATAGAAATCATCAGCCATTGTCATCTCTAAAGAAAAAAAAAATTCCTTAATAACTTAGAGGTTAAACGGTTCTCAATAGTTGTGGGGGATGAAGGAAAAAGGAATAAAAATAATACATTACTTTCAGAATTTTCCCTTGTAAAGCTATCATGAACTGTTTTATGTGCTAACCAATTAGCACTTCTGATAATAAGCCTGAGAGCACTAGTAAGCATGTAGCCATCCCAATGGAGGGGAAAAAATAGAGGGTGGGGAGAGGATGTCCCACCATCCTGATTTCTACCCCATTAGGAGCTGTATGTCCCTGTAAACAGATTTCAAATTCAACATAATCAAAAACATATTTGATAAAACACAGGAGTTGCTTTGAACATATTATGATGGAAATGGTGTATCTTAATTTGGACTCTTCCAAAAACAAAAACTGAGACAACGGCTTGGTGAACTCAGGTTGTTTGGATAGGATCCTAGAAAGCCCATGTGAAGGAGCAAGAAGAATGAGTTACAAGAGGACAGAAAGAACCAACAGCCAGGTTTGAGCTGTTTCTCAGCGCAAACACCCAAGGCTCATTCCTTCTGGAGTTCCTCAGGAACCAAGGAGAAATAAATTTCAGAATGGTACACTGCAGGATAGAAGGCAGGGACATTGATCCTCCAACCCAGTTTACAATTGAGAGTTTCTTCACCTTGAGAATTTCTAGTTCCCATACTTCAAGGATGCACCTAAGCACCTTCAAGGGCTGAACAAGCTAACACTTAGAGAAAGCCCTAATATCAACTACTAAATGTTTCTTGTTCTGGAATAACTTGACAGGACCTTTTCCTCCTAAAAAGTAAATATAAGACCATTAAGCAGAGCAATAACATTGCATATGAAATGGCCTTTGCAAAACACACATGCACTCAGACAAAGGTCTTCATTACCCACTTCCTCATTTGCCTTTGGTTCTTTCTATGGGGTCCTCTTTGATACATTTTTCTCCTTAGTTTCATCTCACAACAGTTTCTTTCTTCTTCCTCAATTGTCCTTACCTTTCTACCACCTTCAAGAGTTGTAGAATATGCCCCTCAACTAATAAAGACATTAAAAGTTTCCCCCAAACTGCTATCAAAACAATTTTGAGTCATTTGATTATTAGAATAATACAATGAAAAGTGCAAGAAGGTTTCTTGCACTTTTGGAGAAAGATCTAAATTAAAATTCTGCTTTGGTCTATTTATAGAAGAGAGAGAGAGAAAGAGAGGTAGTAGGGGGAGAGAGAGAGAGAGATGGACAGAAGGAAGGAAGAAGGGAAGAAGGGAACTTTGTGATTCTTGGTGATAAAATCCTTCCTTGTTCCGTTAGAGGCTACCTGGTAAACTCATCACCTTGGGATATTTATATACATGACCATTTGGATATACTTCCTGGCCAAACACTCATACCAAATTCATCATAATTACTGAATCTATGGGTCACTAGGGTCTCCTGCTATAACTTACAACAATGGCCACAGTTGCCACATTGCTAATTTAAGAGGACACACACCTGCTTTAATTACAAGGCCCTTGAGAGATAACAAGGTATAAGTAACATGACCAGATGAGAGTCAATTGCTGAAATTGTTTCCTGATAAAATGTGTTTAGCTCCAGAGGCTAAAGCTCACTGACTCTTTCCTCTGTGGCATCAAGGTGTCAACAGGAAAACGGCTACTGGGAATCATTGAAATGCCTCTCTTTATTGAGAAGACATGGTAAACAAAGCCCACATGACATGGCAGTAGAAGTTAGAGTCATTTCTGACTTGTACTGTCCTCAGAAGATAGTTTGGACATGAGAAACTTGCAGTGGAAAATCCCAGGGAAAGTATTATTTAACATTTACATTTTGCCTCAATAAACATAACTTCATGTGCCAAACTACCATCCCTGGGACTTAGTCCTCAGTTTGTTTGCTTTGTCTTTAGTTTTTTATAGGTAGTCTTGAAAAGTCTAACAAAATGTGCATTTTATTGATTTTTCAATCCACAGCCATCTCATAACAGGTTGACATTGCACAAGGATTGGGAATAGTAAGCTGAACATTTATGGAACTTTCCTACTCTGGTCCTGCCCTTCAAGCAAATCTTATGTCATCAGCTTATCTCCCTGTTAGTCTCAGGATAGGACACGGTTTAAGTCAAAAGAACCTATTTCATGCTCACACAGTCTTCTGGAGTTTCAAGCATCTCTCCAAAGATGCTTGCCACCTTAAGCAACTCACAGACACAAGTTGCTTCCATCTGGGCATCAGGTGTCTCAATCACAGACCTCCAAGGTTATAGCAACAGAAGGAAAGGGCCCTCAGGGTCTTTCATGGACTCTTCAATTGCCCGGAAGTGAAACACATCTGTTCAGTGCCCACTGGCCAGGACACCATGGCCCTACTAGTTGGGAAAAGCCTGATATTTGGAAGGCCCAAAATGGCTATAGTTAGGCTCCTTCACAGAGGCTTCAGCCAGCTATGTTTTAGTATGTCCTCAAGGTCATAAACATTTGCTTGTGAGAATGCACTCACTTATGTAACCTGTTGACAACGCGCCTCCTTTGTTTGGCCAGCATATAAAAAGACCCTCTGGAAGGACTCAGGGGGCTGGCTAGAGGGTTACTGTCACCTCGAAATAAAGAATGTCTACTACCCTAATTGTGCCTCACATCTTATTCCATCTGATGGGACCCGAACATTGTACCCTGGGTCTGAGCCCAGCCAGAATCCCTGGGATTCAGGAAGCAGCCCTCCTATATTCAGGAAGCAATTTCTGTTTTCTACTTCTCAACAATATGTTCTTCACACTCCCCCGACAAACAAATATTTCTCAAATACCATTTTTATCTTTTTACTTCCTCAGTAAAACTTAGGAGTATTTCCCACACACCTGGCATTTTTATGAGACGTAATAGCCTTTTTTTTTTCCCCAATATGTTTAGTCTTCAACAGGCCATAATTTAAAATTCTGTTTTTGAAAGGGGTAAGTAATTCTGTCATGAGTAACACTCCGTCGATCTGACATAAGGACAGGGTTCTGAGGAGGAGATCATAAACTCGGGGAGGGCAGGGCCCATGTCTGTCTTCCTCATCATCTACCTTCCATCAGTACCACATATCACAATTTCAGAAAATGTTTTTAAATTTAATTGAACTTCATCATTTTCCCTGTGACTTGTTCTAACTCCCGAAGCAAGTCTAAATTCTTCTCCACGAGCAGGAGTTTTTCTAAGGCCTTCTTTTTTATTTCTCTCCAAATTTGCCCCCATATACAGAGTCACAGGTATAAGGATGATGAGCTCAAGGAGACTAGGATTTATGACTTACCCCTAGGGCATTTACCCCAAGAGTTACTTTCTTCAGCCCTCAGCTTTCTCTGTAGGACACATAAAGTAGGTATAATTATTCCAGTTTTAAAGATGAAGAAGCAGAATGTCAGAAGCAAGTATTTTAGATTTACTTCTGACAGTCCAAGGTTTTATCCATAGTTCTCATATTCATGGTCATCCATGCCTAGGTGCTTTCATCTACGCTGTTGGCAGCTCTCTTTTGACTCATCTGCTCTCTCCACCTTGGAAAATTGCCTTCCTACTCTTCCTCCTGAACCAGTTCACATTCTACCTCCTCTAGAATATTTTTTTTTTTGATGACTTGATATTAAATCATTCTTCTCCTTCCTAGCTCAGTTTGGTTGAACCATCTTCAGTGGTATCATAATCCATACACATTCTGAGTCTTCTCCCCAAACGGATTAGAAATTCTTGTGGAGAGAAATTCTATCACTCCTTTCCTACGTTCCTAAGCATCTGGCAGTGCACTTGATTCATAAATATTGAACATTTACATTATTACTTATTGAAGCAAGAAGAGAAGACAATTTGAGTATCATCCAGGATTAGTGAAAAACCCAAACTCTAAATGACACCCAGGCTGATTTTTGTTTATAAACACTGATATCTGATAGCTGTTAGAGTTTAAAGCCAACCTAATTTTAGATCTTTAAAATGTTTTGTTTATGAATTCAAAGATTCTTACAAAGAACTACATACCTATTTTTACTCTAACCAACATTCCATAAAGAGAAAAAAATGGGGCAAGAATTATTAGCAGTCTTTTAATAACTAACTGAAAATAGAATAAACAAACCACAAAACTTAACCACTGTCAATTTAATTCAGTATTCTCTTTCTCACTTAATAAAACTGAGGGAAAGAAGGGAGATATTTTTTGTAGGTGGGAGTAGTGGTGCTCCATGGCCTCAACTTCAAATTAGTGAACATAATTAAATTCATTTTGAGGCTATTTTCCTTTTACTTGGGTACTGCATTTTATACAATAACTACCTATTATGAAAAGTAGCATTTATATTTATTTACACAAAGGCTGCTTGTAGTTCAAGCATCCAGAAAGTTGTGGAAGTTCACTTCACATGAATTTTAGGCAATGCATCTCCTAATAACCCTCGCTTTCCAGGTTCTGAATCAGTTCTCTTTTGTTGTATTTAGATAGCAGAATTATAGGAATGTTATAGTATTTCTGAACTGAGTTGATTTTTTTAAAACACATGAGCTAAATTTTTTTTAATTGCTTCATCTGTGAAACATTCTTGCATTATTAAAATATATTGGAATAGTAAGATGCACACTCAAATAAAATACTGGCTCTAAGTTGCCTGTGGATTTTGTGGGTGGTGAGGAAAACACATGGCATTCGAGTTAAAGAGGGTAGTTGTAATTCTCTGTGCTTATCATCAACATCTTAAAATCACACACTTCCGTAGCCCAGTATTCTCCTGGCTTCCACTCATAACTCTTTTTAACTTTACAGAGTGGGGAAGCTGGTGAATGGGGAGGAAGATAAAGATGTGGGTGAGGTTTCTAAGGGGTTGAGTCAGATAAGTATTTAGATATGCAGAGACAGAATTTCACATTAGAATCAAGAAAAGGGTAAAATACTGGCTTATCCCCCATACCCCAAAGAAAGATGAAAATGCTAAGACAAAGTAGGCTACAGTGAAGTTTAAAGTGTGGATATATTCATATTATTTAAGCTAATTATACTGACAAAGAGTGCCTGATTATTTTGGTTCCCTCATTGAGAATATTAAAAGATCCAGGCTGACAAAGGGATATGCAAAAGTGAAATTTTATTATAGACATAGAGATTGTTAGAGAGTGATTCATGATAAATTATTTGATGGAAACTAGTAATAAGTTTAATCACAAAGCTTTTTTCCACCTTTAGCTCAATAAATAAAAGGAAGAAGGAATAGCTTATCTTCAAAGGTGAGGCAAAAAAATTTTGTAGGAACAATATGGCAGAAACTAACTTAATCTTAAGAGTTTAAATATTAAGTTTGAAATTTAAAAAAAAAGAAAGAAAGAAAGAAAGGACGGGCCAGCAAAATATGGCTGGAGCTGGTAGTACATGATTACACCAAGCACTTTTTTGTTGAGACAGGAAAAAGATTTATGTACTTCGGTAAAAGAATGTGTGTAGTGTGAATGATAGTGAAAGGTAACAGAGGCTGATGGAGGAGATAAGGGAGCAAATGCTCACGGAGTCCTGTGTTGGGTCAAAGAGACATGCAGAGGGAAGAATGTTAAACACCTCTGCATGGGGACTGGAATAATCACAGATGAGTTCATCAAATGTGCTCTTCACTTTCCCACTCCACACATCTGTTAGCTTTTGAAAAATTAAAACACAAGCACATCCCAATTTATATACAAATATACTTGCATGATGAGTTTTACTTTTAAAGAAATATGCTGAGTGACGGGATGTTCAGGTCATTAGAGGCCAGCAGAACAAGTACCTGGATTCCAAATGGAACAGAAGGAATGCCTGGCTAACGTAGGCATGGATGAGACCCAACTGTATATTTCCGGATGAGCCTACTACAGTTTTTCCAGTTGTATTGATAATGAAACAACTCAACTAGAGATGGATAAAATAGATGGAAACCATGTCATTCATTCTTTCCAATTTTCCAAATGATGAGTAATTCCCCGTCACTTGAAAGCCCTGTGTTTCCACCTCATATTGTTGCCATCCCATGATGGTAGTTAATTTATACTCCTTTTGTTTTTGTATTGCAACTTTTCCCTCATCTGGGGATTCCCTCTCTCTCCATAAGCAGCAACTTACAGGAAATAACTAAGCATTTGTTGAATTGACTTGTCCACCCTCTTCTAATACTAGTTTACAGCAAACATAAGCTGACATTCAATACTTCATGTATGTATGTCAAAATACACTCTACTGTCATGTGTATCTAAAGAGAACAAATTTTTAAAAAATAAAAATATTTTAAAAAATTTTAAAAGAACTATGTGTTGTCCAGGCATGGTGGAGCATGCCTATAATCCCAGCAATTCAGGAAGCTGAGGTAGGAGGATTATAAGTTCAAGGCCAGCCTCAGCAACTTTGTGAGACCCTGTCTCAAAATTAAAAAAGAAAAGGAATCAGGGATAAAATACCCTTAGGTTCAAACCCCAGTACCAGGAGAGGAAAAAAAAAAAAAGGATGATGTGTTTGCTGCCTATTGTGTGGGCAAATGGGAAACGCAGGAAGGAGAAAGACCTTCTGACCTTCAGTGTGCATACCAGCTGGACACCAACAGAAGAATGACTAAACAAGATCTGATTATGGATGCCAGTTTATATGTCAATTATAATGAAGGGTGACTTGTACAGCACAGGAAAATAAGGACAAAAGCAATTTGAGAAGAGATGATAGAATGTGGATTGACCTCATCAGAGAGAACTTCGTGGAGCAGATGGAGTTAAAGCCAGGCTTTGAAATATGGCAAATGTGCAGATGGATAGAAACTCAAAGGTGAAGGAAGTTGCCATCGAGAGCCAAGATGTACCAAGTCAGTATGATTATTCTCAGTTCATAGTTGATAGATACAGGGCTGGAGGGATTTAGTAACAAGTTTCCCAGAGACAAATCTCAATTAAGTAGTAAAGCTTGGATGCAAATCCAAGACTATGTTAACCTCAGTGTTTAAACACCTCACTATATGGGGAAAGGAATTCTAAGAGGAGCGAGAAAGCTGGGTGAGAGAGACAGTTAGATGATCTGCTCAGTTGGCAGTGAAGCATCTAACACAGCATGTGTATGGATTCCTCAGTCTTATAAAGTGTGATCAGAAGAGAAGAGAAAGTAAGGCTGGATCAACATAACCTAAAAGCAAGGTAAAAGGTCTCACCCAATCCCTGAAGATGGGTATGGGGCATTTTTAAGACAACTTGTGCCTTCATCTTGAGGTGTCTCCTCTGGTATATGGCTCTTCTAATTCAGTCTACACATCTTCCCCTCCCAAGGGGATGCTGCATGTTTAGTCTTTCTGGGTTTAAGGAAACAACAGAATTTCTGAGCAAAGAAGAGGTCAAGTAGAGTAGAGTTACAAGGAGAGGTTCTTGTGTTGCCCAGAATTGATGTAGTGCTGCTCTTGGTCCTGAAGTTTACAACCCAGAGACCAAAGAGTTGGCCTTGGAAGTACTTGTCTCCAAAAATGAATCAATATTTTTTAGAGTACTGGCTAAATGTCCAGTAATATGTTCATATATTTCCAAATCCACAACTGTGAACTTTATTTAGGAAACTCTGGCTTATGTAACATAATGTAGGAGTTAAGCATCTGGGCTCTGAAGGCAGCCTCCCTGCGTTTCAGACCTCATCCTTTCCATGTACCTACTATGTGACCCTGGGTAATTCTACTCTCCAAGCTCCAGTCTCCTGATCTACAGAACAAGGGAAATAATACTATCAATCTCACAGCGTTATTGTGAGAATTAATTTAAATTATCCAAGTAAAGGTCCTAGAAAACACTAGGAACCTAGTAAGCACCTAATAAATGCCAGGGGTTGAGGAAGAAGAGGAGGAGGAGGAGGAAAAGGAAGAGGAGGAATAAGAGGAAGAGGAGGGAGAGGTAGATGTTAGAGTCATTTCTGTTGTCTTTTGACCTATAATAAAAAGTCAACTTATTATTTATTCTTTGATCATCTGTATGATCAAATCAAACCTTTGCAAATACAAAAATGGATTGCTATCCATTACTGGTTTGTTGGCTCTGATTCAATAGTATAGTTAGTATTACTGTATTTCAAACATGCATTAGAAGTAAAAGCAGATTAAGCTGAAATTCTGACTCCTTTAAATAGTTATGTTAGAGTGAATCACTGTAACATTAAGGACAAGGTAACACATGCTGCAGTAACAAATAAATCCTGACATACACAGCCCCCACATACACAAAAATATCCCCCCATACACATACACACACACACACACACAAACAAACACACCCTTTGTAATTCTCTACCAGGTGACCAAAAACTTTGGCTACTTTCATCTTGCAATCCTCTAAGGTTCTTCAGTTCTAATGCACAAATGGAGAAAGGTAGAAAGTACTGAGAGCCACAGCCGAGTCGGAATGGCCCCTGGCATTTTGCCAATAGTATTGGTTGAGAGGCAAGCCATTAAGATGATATAATATATAATATATAAAATTGTATATTAGACCTTTAATGTCTGCCTCTGCCAGCTACTTTGGAGTTCTCGTGGGGATTCCTGGAGAGTTCGCATTGGTTGGGGAAGTGCCGGAAGAGGGATTTCCGGTGGGTGATTCCTGGAGGAGCCGCGTGGCGTGTTCAGGAGAGTTCCTGGGAGCGTGTGTGGAGTGTGCTGGTGGAGTTCAGAAATAAAGTTTGTTCCTGCTTCAGTGGCTCCTGATTTGTGCCCAGCCAGAAAGGGCAAAGGGAAGAGGAAGAGGAAAAGAGGCAGGGCCTGCCCACTTTTAACTGTCTTGGACTGAAAATGACCTGTCACTTCTACTTACATCCCAGTATTGAGAATTAGTCTCATAAACACATCTACATGGATAGAGGCTGGGAAATGCTGAGACACAGGGATACTTGGTAACTAATATTCTCATCTGTGGTACATCACAACATCACTAGGTTTGTAATTAAATATTCCTGAACTAGAACAGGGTGAGGAGACTCATGGCCCATTGGGACCTGAGTATTTGGTCCTATTTATGGCAAATAGATATTCCTCAAATGGCATGTACAGGATAGTAATATTTTTATAAATAGATTCTGAAATACAGAAAAGACCTTCCATAAAGACTCCAGTTACTTCCTATCAGATGTTATAAGGAAAAAAAAAAAACCTAAATTTTATGAAGAACCTGATTTTAAAAATGGAAGCATTTTATTATATAAATGTAAAGTGCGACTACAGTAAAGCATATCTTGACACAATTTTATAAGACCTGGACCCATGCCTGTCCCAATCAGAGAAGCCCTTTTCTTTCAACATTAGCTGCTTAAACACTGTCTCTTGAACCAGAATTTTGAATAATGGATCAAAGTTTGTCTTTGTCCAGACACCTGGGTCACAATTGATACCTGCATTCCAAGAACCTAAGAATGTTTTTCCATAAGCTAGGACTCTGGAATTCAAGGAGTCATTAAAATATAATCTTTAACTTCTTGTTTTTATGTCAGAAATCTTATTGACACTTGCTTTTTTCCAAAGGCTCTATCAACTAAAAAAGCTGCATTAAGTCATAATTCATTTTAAATATTATGTAAATCAAATATGTCTGTGTGTACACATGTGTATGTATAAAAGCTCTCTTCAGGGCCCAAAAACCCATGGGACATAAAGGCAAAAAAGAAAGAATTACTGAAAACTACATTCAATGCTTTGGAAAAGACAGGCCAAGTTGAGCCACCTCAGACCACCACACTCATATGCACACAGGCACACAGAGGCTATGGTGTTAGTTCTGAAAAAAGCCACCAGAGAATGGGGAAGCATCTGTAATTTTCATTCTACCTTAAAGAAATTAAAATCAATAATCATAAAAGCTAGACCATTGACACACTTTATGCAAGAAAGACCACAGAATCTCAATCATTGGACCATACTCAAAATTTTAAGACAAAATGAAATGTTTCCATAGATTTTATTTTTATGACTCTTGATTTTATTAATCTTTCCAATTATTTGAGCACTCAGTCCCAACTGAGTCAGGTAAGAAGATATTTACCATGTATGTAGACGTTTCTGTCTTGTATATAGAACATTACGAGCAAGTCAGGAATACCACATAAAGTCAATTTCATTTTATATAAATTTTATTATATAAATGTAAACCAAAAGCAAGAGACTTGTCATTTAAGTCAGTACAAGCAGCTTTATCACAGGCAAACCTATAATTCAATTACTTGGAAATATTATAAATTTCTCACAAACTATTTATAGAGTTCAGACCCTCACCCAGTACCATTATTACCTTTGAGGCCCTGTAGAATTCTGTAGTATGTCACCAGAAAATTTTCCAACTTGGGTTCTACTCATTTACCATAGCAAAACAGTACAGGTAAGTCTTAACACAGTTTTACAAAGCAGTAAACAAAGGCATGTTTATACATAAACATTTTATATACACACTACATTTTATATATTACACGTACGTTTGTCTTAGGTTGGACTGCTCTAAAATACCATAAACTGGGTAACTTAAAAAACAAATATTTCTGGGCTGGGGATGTAAGTCAAGTGGTAGTGCACTTGCCGGACATGCACGGGGCACTGGGTTTGATTCTCAGCACCCCATAAAAATAAAATAAAGATATTGTGTCCACCTAAAATTAAAAAATAAAAATTTAAAATTAAAAAAAAAACAAATATTTCTGGCCTAAAACACGATTCCCTGGGGAAGCACTTGTTTCATGTTCTTTCTTTCTCTATCTCCAAACACAAATTTAGAAGTCTTACCTAGTTGAAATGAATTGATTCTGTGAAAGCAGAATCTAGCACCATTTTTTTTTTTCTTTTTTTAAGCTCTAGGTAATTTCACACAGCCAGTCTTCAATGACTAGGGCTCACAGCTCCAAGGACACCATCTTGGCTGAATGTCCTCCTTGCTGTTTTGCTTTCTCCCCAGGACCATTCACCATAAAGGTTATTTTTCCCCCTAGACACAGGAGCATACACAAAGCTGAACAGGACACAGATCCTACCCTTGATAAACTCCAGAAATATTTACAGGCAGATAAACACACACACACATACAAAAAAAACAAACAAAAAAACAATATTGCAGGTCAAGTCGAAATGGTACATATACAGTTAGGAGTACCACAGGGGTGGGAAGACTCAGGGAATCTTCACAGCAGCAGTGGTATTTGTTTTGTTCTTGGTATGACAGAAAAATAAGAAAGTTCCTTACAGGAGAAGAGCAAGAGAAAAGCTGAGCGTGAAGAAGAAGAAATGGATTTTAAGCAGGAATTCAGTGGAAGAAGACAAGAGAGCAGGCAGCAGAGTTCAGACCCTCACCCAGTACCATCTCAACCCTCACCGCATCTTAATCACCTGCTGTGCCCTCAGGCTTCATTGGCTCATCTGTTCTCTTGCACCTCCAGGACAGAAAGTAACTTGGTGGGGGGGACTGTCCAATAAAGAGTCAAATATCCTTTCTGTTT
This sequence comes from Marmota monax, assembly GCF_021218885.2. Taxonomy (NCBI): domain Eukaryota; kingdom Metazoa; phylum Chordata; class Mammalia; order Rodentia; family Sciuridae; genus Marmota; species Marmota monax. The sequence goes on from NW_026692194.1 coordinate 9,326,153, forward strand.
TTTATGCATCTTAACAGTTCTTCCTTAAAACAAAACAAACAAACAAACCAAAAACCAAAAAATTCCTTATGCCTTAGCTACAGGAAAAGTAACATCAACTGTATTTAAGATGCAAAAGCTGTGTTTCTGCTAAAACTGCTGCAATTCCAGCAGTACAGAACTTCTGAGAAAATTGTTGTTAATATTTTCCTTCCACAAAAATGTATTGAATATCTACTACATCCCTTAACTATTTCTTGCCTGGATTAAAGATTAGAAAAATTCAAAATTGGTTACTATAGCAAGGAGGAGGCACGTTGTGGAGTGAATAACGTTTCCCACTCTAATTTGAAATTTTCTTTTTTTAAATAGAGGATCTCAAATATACTGCTGCTTCATGGAACACACTTTGGGAAGTGCTGACCAGTCTGGACTTGGACCACTCATGTAATCATCCATCCTCTGCTTGTGTATACTGAGGGATAGCTCACATCATCAGAGGTAACTCACTTCATGACTAGAAATCAATGATCACAAAAGCGTCTGTTGTGGATACTGGCTTTGATAATAATACAATTCTCTTTTTTCATGATACTAGGGATTGAATCTGGTGGCAGGGATGCTTTATCACTGAGCTCCATCATGGACCTTTTCAGTTTTTATCTCAAGACAGGGCTCACTGAGTAACAGAGGCTGGTCTCCAACTTGCAGTCTTCTTGCTTCAGCCTCCTGAGTCTCTAGGATTACAGGCATGCAACACTATTGTTATTATTCTAACCTAAAACCTGCTACCCTAATTTGTCCTGTCCTTTGTCCACATATGCTTTCTATAGGACTTTGATGAAATAATAAAAAGCAAGACCTGCTATTAGGGAAGTGGTACATAAATTAGACAGACTGAAACAAATATTTTTTATCCAATATCCAAACTGAAGCTACAAAAATCAATGCCTCGTTTCTCTCAGTATTATGACATTCAAAATGGACTTCTTTTTTAAAGGCCTCAGGTACGGCAATTTTGTGGTGTTCTATACAAGCATGGCATGTCAAGGAGTCGGCCACTGCTTCCTGAGAGTTCAGAACTTGTTTTCCATAAACTGAGGGTGAGTAGTCTCTGTCTAGTCATAAAGATTGATCTCGAAAAAAATGAAGAGACATCTTCAGAGTCCATTTCCTGAGAAGAAATCATGGTTTCACATTTGGTCTAACAACAGACTCTTCCAACAAATATATTAACATCATTAGAACCATGCACAAACCTTTCTTTGGAGACTCAAACTTAGTCCCAGATATGAAGCTTATACAAACAACCTGTGATATGCCACTTGCAACTTCTAATAGTCATTCGTGGAACAAATTTAATATATACTTGATGAGCACCTAGAGACAAAAAAGGGAGACACCCTCTTTGTGCAGTCTTCATCAGTATTTGTTCCTGAGTCACTCTTGTATTTTCCTCCCTTAAAAATCAAATAATTCTCTTAGACTTTCATGATCTTGCTGCCCATATCTTTTTTGGCTATCGACTTAATATTGTGATTTTTTTTTTGTTCTACTTATGTTGTTTAATAGTAGATTCTGTCCTATCCTTACAAAACATATTAAGCTTAATAAATATATTTATGAGAATTACTTTGTATAGTTCTTATGCAATCAGCCATGCTGGGCATGATGGCCCAAGACGATGAAAACCCATTGACTTTTTGTAGCAAATTAGTCTACCACCTAATCGGTGAACCCTGCTAAGCTTTTGAATTATGACGAGAACCAGCAGCTCAGTTAGAACACTCAAATGAATTATATCAATTCATAAACTTGTTCATGTCCAGATTTCATTAGCCACACATTAACAGCATTTTATGTTTATTACTGCTCTGACATAATCTATAAATAACTGAAATGCTAATCATAGTGTTCTGCCGGGCATCATCATTTAATCATAAAGAGATACATTATTATAAACTATAATAGATAATAACAAGTCTGGGTCAATGGCCGCATATTAAAAGATCACAATTATATCCTATAAGGGTATGTACCTCATACATTTGGTGACACATAGGTCCATATCTAATCACTTGCAAATGTTTCCCCTCTGACATACTTATAGTACAAGGTGACACAATTAAGAAAATATGCTTGTAAAACAGTAGAATCTTTGAACATCAAAGTAAACAGAGAACAATTAATAGTAGGAGAAAACATCTTCTTGACAATGCCAATTCAATTAACTCCTTATTGGTAGGTTAATTTTTCAGCAAAAAATGAATTCCTGTTCCTAACATCTGGCAGAATCAAAAACAATTTTTTTTTAAAAAAAGAGGATATGTCATTAATAAAAATTTTACTATTAAGTAAAATCAAAATTCAGTTACAATTGAGCTAAAAATTGTAAAACAAAGCCTAACCACTGATTATATCTTCTCCGGGTCCTATTAATGGTTTATTACAAACTGTAACACAGTAATCTTATATCCCATTACCAAATAATTTCATGTAGGAATATTCACACTTCCTGAAGAGAGGTAATAACTTTCATACTCAGCAACACTGCCAATTTTGAATGGCTCTGCTGTTACTGTTCCTGCTACGAAGCTGTCATCACTGTTGTGTTTTGACTGGTTGATGACAGAGCACTGATCAAGTTTGGATATTGATTTAACAAGATGATGGGGTCATTACCTTTGTCACTTATGTGATTCCCGTGTTTTTGCTTCAGGAAAATATCCTGATGAAATACCAGCTGCTACACAAATAATTTCTAAACCAGGTTATCAGCCAAAAGAGTTTTGAATGAGAAATGAGGCTGACCCAGAGTCCAAGAATTAATGACGGATTATTAAACCAAAGTTATTTTATACCAAGAATTAGCCACTAATTTAAAGCCTTAGCTGAACAGGACGTGGAGATGGAGTCTGTCATTGCCAGCGCTTGCACCTCAGAGCTCAGGGTGAATTGAGGGAGATAAAGAAAGGAATGTAAAACACTATGGAAACCAACCTCTGGAGACTTAATATTCTGATCAGCTCACCTCCGAACATCTGGCTCTTAAATGTTCAAGCACAAAAACAAGAGAGCTAATGAAAGCAGCACATATTATCTCTCCCATCAATGTACCTCACAAACACCTGCTAAAATTAAAACAAATTGAATCTTGATTGCTGATTAAGTACCCCTTCTTTAGCTAGATATTCTGTCATTATTTGCCCTGGCGCACAATGCATAAACTGATGAATGGCGAGTGGTGGGCTGCAGCAGCAAAGGTGGATAAAAGGCGATTCAAAGTAGATGAATATAAATGGAAGCGGATTAACTTTGTGTACTCTAACCCTGCAAAAAAGTGAGTTTTCACCCCCACCCCCAACCCGAGAATTAAAATGATAAAACTGAATTTAAAATAGAAAGGTAAGCCAGCCTTTACGTAGAGTACACCCCCAACCCTCCATCTCAGCAAAGTTCCTTGTCAGGACTCCCTGCATTTAATTTGCTCACCCCAGCTTGGTGACCAAGCTTAAGAAATACCCTTGACCTGTATTTCTGACTGCTCTTATTCAGGTCCCATGATGATGCAAATGTTTTATTTTGTTTTTCATTTTATTTGTATTTATTTACTTATTTTTGGACTTGCAAATCTTTCCAGACACAGGCTAGTAATACCCAAAACAGAACCTTCCCCAGTCACATTTGGTTTGTCCATATCTGAAACAAACTCTTGTACTGTGGTTGTTGCTTTCTGTGTTTTTTTTTTTTTAAAGTCACACAATTTATTGCCAATAAACCAAGAGACTATTCAGAATGCACACTTCACTTAAAATAAAAATACCCATTTGAGTTTTCATCACACATATATAAATACCTTCCTATGTGAACTCTGATGACAGATGTGTGGCTAATCTACCATGTTAACTTCATTTGAGAAATTGTGGTTTTGTTCAAACTTTATTAGCTAAACTAGAATTGATCCTGATAAGTTTTAACTCAATATTTCACCTGGCTCAAGTATATTTCCAGAATCCATACAACTCAACGACTCCACTGTATTTATAATACATTCACATACATTTCCTGTGAAAATAATCAATTTGAATTTGCTTCAATGTCTTTCGATTAAAAAAAAAAGTGAGGCGAGAGAGAAATAACAGTGTGTAAATCCTTCTTAACACCACAACCTACACAACCTGGTTTTATTTATTTATTTATTTTGACTGACACAATAAGGTCATAACAGCACATATGTTTGGCATATGCATTTCATCATCTATGTTTATGTTCTTTCCAAAAAGCAGCTTCAAATGATAGGTTACTCCAAGATCTCACAGAGGACATTAAACAAAAGGAAAGAAATGTCCATGAATCACTTATTGTTCCTTGACTTTTTTTTTCTTATTGCATTCTAAATTATTTAAATATACTATTAGGCATCATACTGGAAAAAACAGATGTTTTCTAATTATGAACTGATTTTACAGTGTGATGGTGTCACATATTTAAATTACAAATACACATTTTTAGCATTCCAGCTGTGCTTTACAAGAGTTTAATTTGCTTCTTCTGATATGTCACATTGCACCTGCCTTTTTAAAACTCCTATAAATGTAAAACATTACTCAAACACAATTATTAAGACATGTTGAAGAATTCTAAAGATTCTGAACAGCTTATAGAAGATGAATTTTATATAAAGATTCAATAATGAACCTAGCAAATGTGTATTTGGAGTAACATTTACAAATATTTTTAGAGGAATATGAATTTGGACTGATGATTTGTGTATGTATATAGGGATATGCAGTAGTATGTAGCATTTGATTTTATTTTTATAGCACCTTTCATATTAACTATATCTTCAAGCACAATCATACAAACTTTAGTTTAAAATACCTAGTGTGCATTGACAACATGAAAATAAAAATTATGCTTCTATTAAGAATTTAAAATTTTTTCCTGTGTGGGATTTAAGACTATACTTTTCCCAGAGAATGAACAGTATTTAAATTACTATTTCTATTCTCTTCTAAGCCAACTTTATGGCATGAACAGATTCATCAATCCTTGCATAACAAAAAATTCTAAAGAACTGAAAATTTACATTAATCTTCACTGTCCTACAAAACCAATGACTAAACAGTCAATAGAGATGGGTCCATTTCTTCTGGATTTTCATTACCTCATTGTACAGTAGGGTTTCATAGGAGCATTTGTGTCCTGAGAGCATTTGACCTATTCAGTGACATCACAGTTTAAATTATGCTCTGAATAGTAAAACAAATAAATTCACATATGCATGTGAATGAATATACATCCAAAGACAAAAATACCAACAACTAAAATGGATCTTAATATGAGGTTCTAGAAAAAAAAGTGAAAATGGACTATAATGCTTTATTTCTGGAATTTTCAGAAATATTTTAAACTTTAAAACAAATGAATTCAGAGAAATCCATCTAGCCATACATATTATATGAATGAATATTAATTTAGACTATACAGATGCCAAGGTGTTTATTTGCTAGTATACTCTCTAGAAATATATTTTGTTTCTGAAATGTTCATATTAAAACTGACTATAAGAGAAAAACTCAAGAGGAAATATGCCAGACATAACTTTTTCACCAAAACTTACTGCCTCAAAAGAGGAAAAAGAAATGGCTTTCCCCAAACACTATTTTGAAGAATTGACATGTTTAAATGATAGTGTGGGGTGTTTTTTCCCCTTTTCCTATTTTTACAATAAAGGCTGAAAATAAACCATTTATAACCCTTTCAAATCTTAATATGGCTAAATGATTTATTTCTCTAAAAACTGACTTCACTGTCCTCAGAATAAAACAAAGCCAATAAGAATGTATATACTGTGAAACTGCCCCCACCCACCCCAGTGTGAGTAGCTAACATAATGGTGAATTGACTTTTTTTAAAGAGAAGTCTGAGGATTAAATGAGGATGGTAAAAGTATTACGGTAATAAATTTTACTAGCAAACAAATAAAATCACATTGTAAAACCTTTCCCAAAAAGAGGCTTTAACTGCAATGCATAATCATATATAAAAACCTAAAATGGAAATTTTTATCCATTAAAGTGTGAACAAGCTAATTCAGAATAAATGGTAGGGCATTTGGAACTATAAAGTGTTCAGCCAGCACTCTTATTGAACAAAGACCTTACTTTAATCATAAGGTTATTGACTGCAAAGCAAAGTGTTTCTGCCAAATGCGGAACTTTCAAAATGACTCATCCAAAGTCTTATTTTCCATAAACTTTAATGGTATGTCATTGTGTCATCAGAGATTGCCTATCTTGACAAGATTTTTTTTTTTTTTTTTTTTTTTGAGCCTCCTGGGCCATACATCCTGAACTGTAGGCTTGGTAATCTGAGTGACTCCTGAGCAGAACTTCCAGTTTGTTAAACAGTCCTCTGGTCCTCAGTCCAAGGCTCAGAGGCCCACCTGTGTGGAGTAGGATAGGTAAGTTGAGAGTGAACTAATCCCTTCTCTCTGGTTATTGTTACTAACCCTTAGCTATACACTACTCTTCAGATCTTCTTCCTGGTTCTGGATTTAGTTCCATGTTTCCTACCAGTTAAGTGTGGCCCATGTCAAGATTGGAAGACACTAAGTTGCCTCTAGATTTCTACCAAGAAGGGAGTCCAAGCAATGAAATGTAGTGGTCCCAACCGTGCTTTGAAAAAGGAGCCCTAGAATGAAGATGTACAAGAGCAGGCAATGTTTAATTATTTCAGGAACTAAAAATCACCGTTAGATTCAGTCTGCCATAAAATGACAGTGACAGACCTCACTCAAGTTGGAAAGTTTCCTGCAGTTGCAGAAGCAGCTGTGCCATTCTGAACAAAGACAAGAATATGAATTCAAAAGCTGCATGCTTGAATGAGAGATATCTTTAAAGATGGCTCCCTTGGGATGCTCAAAACTTGAGCATTGAAAGACAGTTTTCCTGAAATGCTATTCTCAATACACAGCTGAGACCTCAATGAACAGATGATTTGATTTGGGGAATAAGCAGGTTAATAAATAGAATTGCAAAGATCTTCTATATATCATCAGCTAACCCCAAATCCCAGATTCTTGGCTTCTGAACGCACCTTAGCAATTCCCTTTATACAGCCCTTTTGTTTGTTATGCACAATGAGTCCAAGAGATGTTTAATATAAACACAAAAACTGTATCCAATGTTCTCACCTGGATGGTGGTGAGATCCGCCCGCCCCCCCCCCCCCACCACCTCTGGATCTCAGAGAAGCCTGGGGTTTGGTCCACTATTAACCACTTCCTATTGAAGGTCAGTCACTGCTCACTGTCTCATCCTCAGTCTGTGGAGTGCTTCTCTTTACTGACCATCTTGTGCTTCTGTGTTTTTACAGAGGGTACTGAGGGATCTGACTTACCCTTCTCTTCATACCCTTGAAATGCAGATGGAAATGAATTGCAATAGCAGTGGAAACCAGAAATATTAATAGATAGCCTGATATACTCCAGGAAAAACTTCATTTAATCAGAGAATGAATGGAGCCCTGAGATAAGACAGGGAGTTTAAGGGGGGAGAGTTGGAAGTTCTTCTAGCCTCTACTCTGTTCCCCTTCCCAGCAGCATAAGCTCCTGACCACAGAACCAGGAACTGGGTAGAAGCTGCTTTATGAGATAACCAGAGCTAATCCATCATCACTGTGCCACCCCATTCTCAACCTGTCATATTCTTCTGTTATATGTTTTCTCCTAGGCTATAATTTTAACAAGGCCCCATATGCATAAGTAAAACAGGCATTCACATGTTGACTCCAAGACAGAGGTGTCTGCTTCGAGAAGACCTTGGAAGAGATGCTGCTTGGACTTTGCAGATTTTACATATTACTTACAGAATGAGAAAATCCACATGAGGCTTTACATGATTCCAAGTGAAACAACAAAATAGAATAGAAAGTCTCTCCCTAGTTCAAAACAATGTCACCTGTTAGATGAGTAGTTGACACTGGACATTTAGTAATTGGTTTAAAACTTGAAAGGAAGATTCTAATAACAACAACAACAACAACAACAACAAAAAACAGTGAGAGGTTCCAAGAGGAATTTAATAGGCCAGAATGGTCCATTTCCAAAACTTGGCCTAGACAAAACACACCTCATTCTTGGATAAACCAACTAACTGCAAAAGAGCAGTTTATCATCCGGCATAAAAGCACAGGATAACAGCACACAAGAAGCAAAGGAGAAACACACAGACCACAGCTTTTTTCTTAATTAAATGTGGAAGGTGGGAGAAAAGTTACGGACAGTGTTTCTTTCTCTCTCTCTCTCTCTCTCTCTCTCTCTCTCTCTCTCTCTCTCTCTCTCTCTCTCTCTCTTTGGTGGTGGTGGGGGGTGTCTTTGTTTTGGTATTAGGAATTAAACCCAGGGTCACTCTAGCACTCAGCCACATCCCCAGCCCTCTTTATTTTTTAATTTAGGATAGGATCTTGCTAAATTGCATAGTACCTTGCTAAGTTGATGATGCTGGCCTCAAACTTGAATTCCTTCTGCCTCAGCCTCCTAAATCTCTGGGATTACAGGCATGTGCCATGGTATCCAGCTTCGACAGTGTTTGTAATAAGATTTCAGACAACTCCCTCAGAAGCAAGAGATGAATGACAAAATTAGCAGCAAGCAAACTGGTCTACAAAAGAATAAGTTGAGATGCATGTGTAGGTGATAAAGAAATGAAGTGATTTAAGGAAAGATTTAAAATAATCTAGAATTCTACTACTATAAATGAATCCACATTAAAGATGTTGCATAGATTATGCTTAAAAAATTCAATCAGTGACATAGAAGCTCATACAAGGTACACTTTCAGAGGGTAGAGGAAAGGATAACAAAAACAATCAGTTAAAAGAGGAAAGTTCTAAGAAGAAAGAAAATAAAGAGCCCACCTAAAGCAGCTAAACAAAGCAGCAGTTTCAATGACATAATGAGAATTTAAAATGTAAATGGAATAAAAATATAGTAGGTGAAATTTACTATGTAGTTATAATAATAAAAATGAGCAACCAGCTGGGCAAGGTGATACATGCTTATAATGCAAGCTACTTGGAAGCTAAAACAAGAGGATCACAAGTTCAAGGTCAGCCTGGGAAACTTAGCAAGACCTTGTTTTTCAACACGCACACACACACACACACACACACACACACACAGGAAGGGTGGCAGGAAGATTAAAAAATACTAATATCCAATCTGTACTGAAAAGAAAGCTTACTTAAAATAAAGTGAAAAGACAAGATGGTCTTATATTTCTTGGGCTTCATTAAGTCCTAGGTGTCAATGAAACATCTTCTACACAATTTTGTGGGAAAAAGCCTGGGACCCAAGAATTCTGTATAAAACCAGCTGTGGTACATCTACAAAGCCCATAAAGAGATGATCTCAGATACGCAAGAGCTCACAAAGTATAAGATCCACGTGGCATTTTCTTAAAAGAAGCTCTTCAAAAGTATGTTCAAGCTAACAGAGAACACTACAAACTGTTTAAAAGGAAAACAGCAAAGTATTATTGCAAAAATAAATTTGGTAAACACAATGTTAAATCCAAAATGTTTAAAGTATATTATGAAGATGAATTAATAGTTTTAAAATACCTTATAAAATGTGTTCTTGCAAGAGAATCATAATATTTACAGAAAATCCTTACTTAACGTTTGTGATCTGGATCTAACATTCTAGATTGTATTAACACCCACTGGAAGTGATTTAAAGAAAAGAAAGTAGTAGAAAGAAAGTAATTTCTTGTATTACACAGTAATTAAACGAAGTCAGATTTTTTTTTTCTCCCTATAGTGGTAATTAGAGAAATATAGGCTTAAGAAGTTTTATTTCAATATAAAGGTAGTTATGTGTGTTTAAAAAAAAAACTATAGAACATATAAGTAACTTTGGAAAGAAAAAAGCTGAAGAAAGGAAAGAAGAAAAAAAGAATCCATAAAGCAAAAGGATTCCAGGAGGCATAGGAACATTTTATGCAAATATGAGAAACAATATCGAATATGATAACTAAGACAAAATATGAACATGCGGCACTATTTTGAAAAGCAAACAAAAAACTTTAATTAGGGAAAATAATTTTTAATGTATACTGCTAGTAGAAACTTAGCTACCACAAAAGGACAAAGAAATTGAGAAGAAAAATATATATCCTTCAATATTATATGATCACAATAAAAACAAAGCAGCAGTTTCAATGACATAATGAGAATTTAAAATGTAAATGGAATAAAAAAATAGTAGGTGAAACTTACTATGTAGTTATAATAATAAAAATAATATCAATAATAAAGTTTATCCTACAAAAAATTAAATACCTAAGTTTATAAAAAAAACTACTAGTTATGGGTAAGTATAGTGATTAGACTAAACTGAAATAAAGCAGTGATGAGTTAAAAAATTTAAGGAAATGGCAATAGCAAGCTGCCATTTACTGAATGCTTACTATCATGCTATCACAAGCCAAAAATTGCACCAAGTTCTTTGATGAAATTAAATTTTTAATGAAAACATGAAAAAAAATTTTTGTTTGGAACTGGGGATTGAACTCAGGGGCACTCAACCACTGAGGGACCTCCCCAGCCCTATTTTGTATTTTAATTAGAGACAGGGTCTCACTGAGTTGCTTAGCACCTCAATTTGCTGAGGCTGGCTTTGAACTCATGATTCTCCTGCCTCAGCTTCCCAAGCCACTGGAATTACAGATGTGCCTCACCACACCCTGCTTCATTAAATCTTAGTAACTACTTACTTAAGATGATTATATTGCCCCTCTCACACTCAGGTGAGACTGTGTAACTCATCAGCTTCACATGACTGGTGGGGTGGCCTGGACAGAGCTCAGTTGCAAAGTAAGATTGTTTCCAAGTGGAATTAAAAACAGAGCTCCAGGAGGTGGCCAAATATAAACTAAATATACAAAAAAAAATAGTTTTCTTCTATACATACGATAACAGAAAAGGAGAAAAAAGAAAAAGAGATGTTCCTCAACATGAAAGAAAAACCTGAAATCCCTAGAGACAGCTACAATTAAAAAAATACACAGGGACAAATGAAGAATACTACAGTTTTCCTGAAACTCAGAATACATTCATAGATGTGTGGTGCCTACAGTTGGCATGTACTCTACTGGGAAGAATAACAATTCTCTATTTTATGGGTTTTGTGCTACTATAATTAAAATCTCTGCATTTTTTCTTAGCTTGCAAAGTGATTTTAGAGTTGGGTTTAAGAAGTCTAAAGTCTTCTCTGAACTTGTGCTGTGTGTCTGGTGAGAAAGGAGACTCTATCTACCCTGCCTAGCATTCCAGCCCAGAGGAGGGACTCTGTGGATATTTAGTGCATAAAGAATAGCTAGAAAAACTTTGAAAAAATATTCTAATCAGTGTTTCTAACTAAGGGAAACTAATGTTTCTAACATTCTAATGAGTAAAAACTTGCCTTGATAAAAGCTAATATTGAAGATGTTAAAAAAAATCAAATTGATAGAAGAAACACAAAATGTCTTATGTTTCCAAGGAAACAATTAGAAATAAAAATAATTTATGTATGGGAATGTTCATTTATGGGTTATTAATAGTAAAAAAAAGTCCCTTTCTAATGATAAGAGTAGTAAAATTAATTATACCATGTTTGCATGAAGAATAATATACAGTCTTCTAATGTACCATTGACTATATGATTTTTTTTCAGTTTATTCATTTGGAAATACTCATAGAAGCAAAATCAAAATATAAGGGCATAAACTGATCAAGGCCTGATATTAAAAAAAACATATAGATCTGAGAAGCAGGGGGAAAAAAATCCCATAAAGAAATATTTTAAAACACACTCTAGTTATGTCTGGGTTTAGAAATACTCTTTATATTCTATTTTCTTATTTATATATTTCTGATTTTTTTCATATTTTCTAAAATGAGCTTATTTAACTTTTAGTATAAGAAAAATAATTCACTAAAGACTAGTTTATTCAAGGTAATAGAGCCAGATTACTAAAAGGGAAAATAAATCTGGCCTCACTTTCTATTTTAGTGTCTCCAAATTTCAGAGGATGTCAATTTCCATATGCTGCAAAATCCTAGGAAAAATCTGATTTTCAATCTGTGGATCCAAAATAGGATCTTTCCCCCAAAGTAATGTTTTCTACAGTCTCTCTTACACTCTTCACCTGAAACTCAAAACACCAAGTTGAAAATATTTGTGTTTAAAGAAAATGTGAGTAATTTAAGATAATTTTTTAAAAACATTTATTTTCCTCTCAATGCTTATGCAGTAGATGTAAGAAAAAAAAAGATTTCACCGGGACAAAAAGAAGGAAAAAAATGTTCCTGAAACACAGGGACATTGAGACATTAGAATAAGAAGCGACAACAGTAAAGAACTCCTCAACATGTTTATCAAAATGATGGAAACAAATCATCAATATTACACTTGGAAAAGACAGTATATTTGTGATGACTCTGATGCTTCTTAAGATTAAAAAATTAAGGATATCCAAAATTACTGCAGTGCTTAATGGGGAACAGTACACCTTGCCACCGAGAACTGACCTAAAGCTTATTTCACCAGATAAGACCGAATCACCTTTGGAAAACATAGGTACATTTAAGAAGACAACTGACAAAGTCCCCACTTGTGCCTTGAGTTTAGAGTAAGAGAGGGAACAATTTGAATTATATATTTTAAATATTTATAATAAAAGAGAAACATGTACAAATAGTCTCAATAAGGTCTCAGTAACTTTTAATAAGACCATGTTAATCAGCGTATAACTAAATCTTCATTTCAAGGCTTGTAGACAAATCTGGATGCCAGTGAGTTCATTTTAGGAACATATAACTTAACAAGTTGTCAGGTCTAAAATAGAAACATGTATCTTACTTGGGAGTCTTTATTTTTTATTTATTTATTTTTTGTTTTAATTTTTTTCAGTGCTGGGGATTGAACCTAGGGACATGCATGTGCTAGGCAAGCACTGAGCTGTATCCCCAGCCGGAATTGTTTATTTTTAAAGGGTAAAAGATGTAGTGGATTTTGAAGCCACTAAGGAGGCCTGGCCTGGACAAATGTTTTTAGGGACTGATCTAGGTATGCACTCACATACACAGGAATTATCTTTGAAAAACCCGAATGGATGGTCTACAATGGGAGATCAAATTTTCACTCAACGGAACTCTGTAGCTTTGAGAGTCTGATGTACAAACCTTTAGATAACTTAAAGCCAATGACCACCACCATACTTATTTAACATAGTAGGTTATATGGCACCTTCTTAGCATATTAAGTGGATAGTACACTCAATAGTTTGCCACTCTATAATTTGATGTAATTCCACAATAGCCCTGAGACACCCAGGAAATACATCATTCTGTTTTTGGAGTTATAGTCACCAAAACTCCAAGGAATCCACAATTTATAAGATCATAAGTCTCTTATAGATGAGACTAGAACCTGGGTTTGGGGAAATTTTTTCTAACATTCTTTCCACTAAATCATACAGATTTTCAAGGAAACAAGCTTCCAAATAAGGCCCTTCCTTCTCTCCCTTGGGTAACTTTAATAAACTCAGTGTAAAACAAACAACAAATTGGCTGTTCCCAAGCAGATGGTGCTGCTCAGCTGCGGTTAAGCAAGGAGGCCTCCAACAAGCCAAAACTTTCACAAACATTCCTTCCTTACTACTCTATCATGTTGGCGAAGGCAAACAACTCATATTCTGCACCCCTTAGCATCATAGCAAGGGCCGTGGTCCTACAAACCACCCCAGTGAAGGAGGTATGGTATGGAGGTAGGGATGATGTGCTGCCAGCAAGTTCTGCCCAAAGGCAGAACTGAGATCTAGGCAGAATGGGAAAAGACAACGGGGAGCACCTGCTGGTGAAGGGCAAACAGGCCATAGCTCAGCCAAAACGCAATGAAGGTTACATAATTCTGATACAAGATTTTTGTTCTAGAGCTTTTATAAAAATTCAATATTTAATATGTTCTTTGGGACTTGCTTTTATTTTTCTTACAACAAATGAATATATATATTTTTTTTTTCCTTTGTTTTTCATCAAGCACCATATAGACATCTCCAAAGCTCCACCAATATCCATCTTGCACCAGGCAAACATTATTTATTTTCTATGCTTTGCAGTGAAAATGTTTGGACAATACTGGCCAAGAGGCTGCCCATCAGACCTTATGACAGTGCCAAGGGGATTTTTAACATTCATTTATTCACTAAAAAATTAAATACATGTGTACTGCACACCTAATATATGCCAGGCATAGTCCTGGGTGCTGGAATATAATAGTCAACAAAATAAAGTACTTTATAGGACAGTAAAAACAGGCACAAATAAGACAGCACTAAGGACAAATAAAGCAGGGTAGAAAATGAGAAGGCAGCTGAGATGGGTGCTAGTTTAGATGAGGTCCTTGGGGGAAAAGTCCCTGAGCAGAGGCTAGGAGGCAATGTGTTCAGGCAGAAACAGCAGAAAAAGTAGAATTCCCAAAGTGGAATTTTCTTTAAAAGATAGCAAAGACACCAAGATTGCCAAAGCTGATGAACAAGGGAAAGTGTTCAGGGAATAAAATCGGATTGTCAGAGATCCAAACAGACAGCATCAGAAAAATGTGTACTAAGAGCCTGAGGAGCAAGCTGAGCCAGACACTTTTGGTACAGACTCAAGAACCTAGCAAGATCATGCATACCCTGCACCAACTCTGTACACAGGGCTCTGTGACCACACTGAAAGATCCAGTCTCTCTTAATAGCCCTCTAAGTGCAAGCTTATCCCCCTGGGTGACAGCCACACATCCCATAGCTTCCCAAAAATCTCTACAAGAGAGTGAAGTTCCCACACCCTCCATGATACCATCTTGTGTTCCGAACCTTTCCAAACACTGTCCCATCTCCATATTGAATTTTTTTTTTTTTTAACTGAGCCACGTACCCAGCCCTATTTTGTATTTTATTTAGACAGGGTCTCAGTGAGTTGCTTAGTGCCCCCCTTTTGCTGTGGCTGGCTTTGAACTCAAGATCCTCCTGTCTCAGTCTCCTGAGCCACTGGAATTACAGGCATGCACCACTGCACCCAGCCCCATCTCCATTCTTGTACATGCCAAACTTTAAAGACCTTAGTTGATTTGCTGTTTGCAAACAGGCCATATCCTCTCCAGCCTTCTTACATGCAGTTTTCTGTGCTCATGGTGCCTTTTCTCCAACCACCCTGAGACCTGCACAGAGCTAAGTATCGAAGTCCTAATCTTCAAGCCCCACTTACACAGACCTGCTCTGGGAAGCCTCCCCCACAGCTCCCGAAAAAATTTTCCCTCTTACCATAGCACTCACCTACTCACTTCCTCTGTCTATGCCTTTCACCAACCTTTACAGACAGCTGGTGTGCTGGGACCAAAACTACGAAAATGAATAAAAGTCATGTTCTAGAAGGGGTTTGTACTCTAGTCAGAGACAATCAAACAGCAATATTTTAATCGCATTATTATAACATGCTGTAACATGAAGTACTATGGGAAGATGAGCTGTTTTTCATTCCTCCTAGAGAGGAGCAAGTTATTGGAGGGAAAAAATGGCAGAGGAGGGATACCATCTGAGTTGGAATCCTGAAAGATGGACAGAGTTGCACCTCCTGAATGAGAGAGGTCAGGATACACCCAGAGGAAGCAGCAAGAGCCCAGGTCTGAAAATGGAAAAGCAACTTCCCTGGAGAAGCCTGAGCCAAGCGTGACTCGGGAAGCTTTTCAGCACTACCCCTGGGTTCAGCCTGCCACTTTCTTTCTCTACTACAGCAAACACCATCTCCACCATCTTAGCCTAGAGAATCAGCCTGAGGGGACTGGGAGAAAAAAATTGACACTGTGAGCAAGGAACAGCTTCTAGCCAGAAACCCCTGCTCTGAGAGCCCATCTTTCTTCATCTTTCCCATTGATGGCTTTTGGCTTGACCCTTCCATCTCCCATGGGGGCAGAATTCTATGAGCACAATTCATGGATCTTTCCCTCAATTTAACATTGCTAATAATGGATGTTAATCTTGAATCTTTCAGCATCTCTTCCATTGAATTAGAATGGCTTTCTCAGTTTATTTTAGAAAGATGTTCAATATACTCAAGCAAACCAAAAAAAAAAGAAAGAAAGAAAGAAAGAAAGAAAGAAAGAAAGAAAGAAAGAAAGAAAAAAGAAATGGAAAAGCAACTGTCCTGAAGAAGGAAGGATAAGCAGGACAGGATGGCTGAGCTCCAGGGAGGGGTGGGGACAGCTCCACATGAGACTGAAAAGGCAGGAAGGTAACAGGCTCTGAAGGACCCAGAGTCACTGAACACACAATGGCATTTGTCAGAGGCTTGAAACCAGGAAGTGACAACAGCAGATTAGGTGACAATGTGAAGGATGACATGGAGGGGGAGGGGCATGTTTGTAGCATCTATTCAAATTATACTGAAATTAAGTTTTTAAAACTTTTTGCATTTTGCTTTGTTTTCACAACCTAATAGAATTCTCAGGAGCCATGGCCATATTTCCGTGTGTACAATAGTCATTCAACACCCTTAAGTGAAGCGAATCAATGGATGAATGCATGCTGGTATCTCATGGTGGTCTTTTACTGGGTTTCAATTTGAGGAAACCCAATCCAGAAGTCAAGTTTCCTGAAACTGGGATACCAGGATTATGTTAATTTCTCTCTCCTCATGTGGACTCAGGTGTTCCACATAATTAATTTTTAAAATAGTTTAAGTGTTCATTTCTTAACACCCAAAAATATATATGTAATTTTAATGGAATTCTTTCAAGACACATTGTTTTTTTGTTTGTTTGTTTGTTTTGTTTTGTTTTTCTTAAGCAGAAGTCACAGAACAGAACTTATCATTTCCTTGGAAGACGACAGCTCATGAACACTGCTGCCACACGCCAAGACAGCATAGTGACACAGAACAACATCATAGCTTTGAAAGTCAGGGTACCAGGAAACAATTCTGGGGATACCACGTCCTAGCTGTGGCAATTTTGACAATTTACCCGAGCTTGAATTTGACCATCTTTAAAATGGGAGCATCAATACTTTATTTATGGAATTAAATTAGATGACATATGGAAAAACACCTGACACATAGTAGGTGCTCTAGAGATTACATTCACCAACATTCATGCAGATGTACATTTTTCAGTGTTTTCCATTTTCCTAAATTATCACACAATCAACTGTCATTTCTGATGTCATTTTCTTGCACCTAACAGATTCTTCTTTCCTCAATTTTCCTTTTAACAAGCATAGCTAATCTTCTTTGTATTATTAACAAAAAATATGTTCTTTAATAAACAGAATAAAGCAACAAGTACTTGAATGCAGGCAGACCCAGGAAGATCACAATTTAGGTAAAAGGGTTTTGTCAAAGTTAACTGAAATGCTCAGAAGCCGAGCTGGCTTACTTTCAAATGCTGTATTTTGCTGTATTTATTCTTACGTTGGTAAGAATACAAGAAGCCTGTTCTCCTTAGGATACCTGAGATGCGATCACGTAGAAAGTAGAAATACAGCAATGCAGATTGTTTAAGCAAATCACCTGTTAAAAATGAGCAGAGTTTAAGGTTAAAAAAATATACAATTATAAGTTGCAATGAAAACTAAAAATTGAGGTTAAAACAAATGACATGGAAAACTAGAGAGAAGAACAAAGCCCCCAAGACTAAAATAAAAGACTTCAGTCACTGGGTAAGTAAGGGGGAAATGGAGTCCATTGGAAGTAATTTAGTGACTACTTAAGGAATTACAATAAAGGTGACAAAAATCCCAGAATTTGTAAGGCAAATGTAAATATAAATATAAATCAATTACTGGCTTATTATTTCATTAAATTGAAGATGGAAAGGACCAATTCTTAAGTCACAGCGTTTGCCTCCTGGGGTCCTAGATAGCTTTCCCTGTCAAATTAAAATAAAAAAGATAAATAAACATGAGAAATTAAGAATGTCGAAGTGTATGAAGGGAAAAGGAAAGAAGGGGAAAATGATGTTTCACAATTATTATCCAGGCTAAGAGAAACAAAATTACTTGATCATAAATTCAAGATAATCTGGTTTTCTTTATGAGTTCCCATTTTATTAATGAAAGGAAGGTAACACCTTATTGTACCCGGGTGAATTAAAATGCCTATTTGAAGAAGCAATCCTCCATAGGGGTCTTTAATAGAATCTGTGAATGGTTCTAGAGCCAGATAATTTAGCTGTAAAAAGGCAATATTAATATTAACCTCTCCATGTGCACAGACCTACCTTGAGGGGCACAGGGACAGGGAAATGTTAACAGAATGAACCAGGCACATCATTTCCTTTTCTTAAAAAAAAAAAAAAAAACTCAACTAATTCAAGGGCAAAAATTGGATAAACCTTTTCTACCAAATTGCTTACAATATGCACTGTTAAACCTTTATTCCTCTTGCTCCTAACAACACTGACCAGCAATTCAGTACTTTCAGGGCTGCTAATATTATTTTCTGACTTCATATTCATGGGGTATGACTTGTAAGGAGTCTAATAGCAAAGCCTTTAATCGAAATAAACGGAATAGAAAATGAACATCCAAATGTAGACCAGTCTCAACAGGAGCCATGACAACACATTTCCAAATTAGATGCAGGTGCTCAGGAGAGTCCCTGAAGAGTATGATTTAATAAAGCTCATATATAGATTAGATAGGTAAGTAGGTAGGTATATATACAGGTAGACAGCAAATACATTTTAGTTGAATAATTGGTCAGTTGGTGAAAACCATACACATAATAACAAACGGCTCATCTCTTTGCTCCAGATTTGCAGTGAGCTTTTTATAGAAATGTCAACACATTTCATTCTTGGTAGATCCTGTCACCAATACCATCTTTGCCCTCATCAATATATTCCAGATTATTGCAAAACTCCTAGCATCTCCCAAAACCCTCTCAGTCTATCCTGAGTGGCCCAGCTGAATTCCTTTTCCTGTTGCTCATATTGTCCATATCACTCCTCTCTCGAATACCTGCAACTTAGCTGCCATAAATGATCTTTCCTGATAAGAACTCAACCCATAGTTCCAGCCTTCTAACCCATTAATCACCCTCCTACACATGGATTCCTCTAATGTGCATGATGTTTAATTTTGTTCCCCAAATGCCCCCATGTTCTTCCCTCTCTAGTTACATTTTCCCAGTATCTGGATTATCATCTTTATCTGCACCACCACATAGTAAAATACTATTAGTTCTTCAAGTTCTAAATCAAATGCCACCTCTTCCATGATGCTCTCCATTAATTATCCCACAATAAAGGTGGGCTTTCCAACTCGCATAGCTTTTTAAATGATACTTACCAAATTTCACCTTATGCTACTATTATTTATAAATGTACCTTATCTATCCCTGCTCTCTCTCTCTCTCTCTCACACACACACACACACAAAGACCATCTCTTGAAAGAAGCAGTGTATCTCACAGGAAAAGAGGAGGCTTCTCAGTTCAACAAATCAAAGTGTGACACCAAGATGTCTTACTAAAGAGCTGGACAAAATTAAACAAGGAATCATTTTTTCCTAAATTGTTTGCTGAACTGTAAAATGGGTGACAAGAGTATGTACTTTAATTCATGCCAGAAAGATGGAAAACATAATCCATATAGTGCTAGCAGAATGCTAGATACATACTAAGTACTCAATAAATGATAGCTTTTATTATTGAAAACAGATATGATTAATACTAATCTGTGTATTTGACAGAGCAAAAAACAATTAGCATGACTT
This sequence comes from Marmota monax, assembly GCF_021218885.2. NCBI lineage: Eukaryota > Metazoa > Chordata > Mammalia > Rodentia > Sciuridae > Marmota > Marmota monax. The sequence continues at coordinate 9,345,936 of NW_026692194.1, forward strand.
TTACATAGTGAGTATTGGACAAACTCATGCAGAATGGAAGCATGAATGAATGAGTCAGTGACCCAAAGATTGTTTCTGTTCTCACTGAACACTCAAGAATGAGTAGATGGTCAGAAGACTGACTAGAGGTGCGGCCACAACATTTCTCTCCACTTACCACTACCATCTTTAATCCAGGGGACCTAGAAGAAGAAAAATCAGCAATTGGAACATCCAGCTCATGCGAGTAATGCTGCAGTCCGGAATTATCCAGAACAATTCATCCAAAAGTATTTAAATTTGATTTCTACAATGTAGTTTTAGTATTCATTTTTAATTTGGGAGTGTTTCTTTAGAATTCACCAGCCATCTAGTTAAATTGTTACAAATGACGCTGTGCTTACAACTATTTCTTCTTCCGTTCTTCACAAGAGAAATAGCTCTCCCTCATAAATAGAAACGAGACACCTACTCAGTAGGAGTTATTTTTCGCTTTGGATATTTACTTAGCTGTCTATGCTTTACAACTTCTCAATGTTGTCTGGTAGGTAATTGTAGTAAATTGTAGTCACTTTTCCAGAAGTGACTACTGCAGTATTTGAAGTCCTACATGCTCTTTCAGAGTCTTTTCACTCCCCAAAAAGAGATGGAGTCCATTTCCTCCTCCCTGGGGAGACTTAAGACTGTTCAGATCAATTGAGTGGCTGCAAGGGACAGTATGTGGCTAAGTCAAATCAAGAGAGCTTCTGCCCAGTTGTCTTCCATCAGCCACCTGAAGGTGGCCTACCTGAAGAGGTCCTGTGTAAGTGACCTGGTCAACTAGGCCCAACTAGGCTTCCTCCTGCCCTCAGCATCAGCTGAAGAAATATCAGGTAATGTACTTCAAGTGATTCTAGCCACAGTCTTTCAAGTTTTCCAGACAAGGCCACAGACATTGTGAATGGAGGAAAAGATGTTCCTGTCAAGCTCTGTCTGAATTCCCAACCCATAGGATCTATGAACCTAATAAATAATTGTTTTATGCCAGTGAATTTGGGGATAATTTCTTATGCAGTCCTATTAACTGGAACAGTAATTAGGTATCTTGTCTTTTAGGTGTCCAGCTGAGTTGTAGATTTCATAAGTAGGGACAAAAATGAAAGAATATAACATAAATTGAGCAAGTAATTCTAAATCCTTAGTCCAGTTGATCGGTACATCAAAAATACAGCAAGTCCATCCTAGGATAGTCAAAAGCTAGCTGTAATAACTGCAGAAATGAATGAGGAGGCTCCATTCTACATACACTACCAGGAAGTCAGAAAGAGATAAATGGACATCAGCAGCCTACCCAGGAAACTGGCAACACACAGGTTAACCTGGGGTTTATAATCATTTAGCAATTGTCCAAAAAAGTCCACTTTTGTCTTCCTAAAACTTTCAAATACTTTTTAAAGTGGAAAAACAATTAGAATTTTCCCCAATTCTGTCTTGTTTGATTTTCAGCATGAAGTATAATTTTATTATAGCACTTGGAAACTCTTGACTCTTGGCTAAATCTGAGAATATTAGTGACCCATGATAAAAATTGTATGTACATGTAGAAGGAACATTAAAGTCTTATCTTTTCCCAGTTTCTATGGACCAGAAGTCCATGAAATATTAGTCCATTTCACAGATGAAATAAGTGAAGGTGATACAGTTTTAAGGAGCAGAGGACTAAAATCCAAACCCACTTTCTTTATCTCCCATTCTTTCTGCTAACTGGCACTACCTCCCAATAGGGGAATGGATGAGGATTCTATGTAAACAACTACAAAGAATTTTAAAAAATTAAGAATCTAATGTTGGCACATTACTATTAACTGAATTTGAGAGTTTGAGAAAGAAGAAGTAATACTAACTTTCCTATGTTTTTTTTTTAATGAGAACTCGAACACAAATGGTGAATGTGAACTTTTCCTTCTTTTAAGGTACAAGGAATATTCCTTTCTTATCAGAAATCTGCAAGAAGGAAATAAAGGGAGGCCTCTTTTGCTTTACCAAAGTGCTGGGAAAAGTTAATCTTCCAAATACCACAGAGAACCATTGGAGAAGGTGCTGCCTCTAGAGGGTTTGTAGAGAAGGGTAAGAGTATGTGTGAGTGTGTGTATATGTGAGTGTGTGTATATGTGTGTGTGAGATATCTGTGCCAGTCTTGTCTGTCTACGTTGTTACCCTGATAATTAAGCCTGAATCTTCTATTTTTGCTCTATTATGTTTGATATTTTATCTTTTTGTTTTTGTTGTTTTGGGTGGTGGTTGTTTTTTGTTTTTTGGCATGTAAAAAAGAGAGAAGGAGAGAGAAAAAGGGAGGGGAGAAGAGGGGAAGAGAGAGGAAGGGAGGGGAGGAAAGCCATTAAAGCTATCCCTGGTCTCCTGTTTTCCCAAGGCTTCATGAAGTTCATTAAGCCCTTACTGACATTTTCATTTACCTTTAAACAATATTTCTCCATGCCTGGGAAAGGGAATATTTGCTGGCTTACTACTGGTTGAATATATACATAAAACTTGTAAATCACAAAGGATCTAAATACTTGCTACACTTTTCCAACACTCTAGACTTGAATAGAAAGAACACTTTAATGGAAAGAGGGAAAAGAAACCACCATTACAAGTAAATTAAAATCAACCTCCAGGCAAAAGAACTATACCTGCAAAATAACTTCCCTTCCTGTATGAAATTTAGAATAGAGGAACAGAAGGAGCCCATTTCTAAAAGCAGTGGTTTCCAATCCGTTCATTTACCACTCACTAAAATTCAAAAGTCAGTTCATTGTCGAATCCAGTCATTATACACATAATATCAGGCTTGAACAAACTGAGATTTCTTTTATGAATTTGTTCCTCTATACCGGATAAAAATAGCACTGTGAGAAAAAGCCCCTCAGAAACTTAAGGGATGACAGAATAGCCCAGGAACAGAAGCTTAGATTCTGATGATGCAAATGTATTTCAGGAAACTTCATTTCCACACAAAACCTATTTAACAATTCCTGAACAATTGCACAATTATACTGGAACCCCAATATGTACCAAGTGAGTGAAAGTTGATTAAGCTGAAATTTGTGGCAGATCTCCTGGTATGAAGAGAGAAGGGCCTGATGCCCTTGTTAATTTGACAACCCACTGTGGAAGGGAACAACACAATGCCAAAGACATGTGCTAAGTTCACGATTTTATCATTAACCCCCTGCACAGTCTATATGCTCAAATAACACACAGGGAAGCTGACCTAGGGCTCCCTGTTCTGAATCTCCCTCACCACCCAGCCTGAAGTCCATTTTGAAACCTCAAAATCCTACAGAGCTCTCTGGAGCAGTGGGTAGGGTCTGGGCAGGGGTAGCGCTAACCGGTTGCCAGATCTCTGTGACATCTCAATGACCCCTGGCAACAGCCTCTAGTAGATTTTTATGGGAATGTTTTCAAAATTCTCCAACATGTGCATCAGGTTGTTAAGTGAAGCAGTAGGATACATTCTCCCAGTTTCTTAGACAAGGTTAAACCCTCCTGAAAATACTCAGATGGTGGTTTGGAATATGGTGGGGAAACTTCTCTTATAATAATCAGATAACCTGTCAGCTCTAATAACAAGCCAGGCATCATTTGCCAGTTGATTAACTCACTTCCTGGAAGGCGCTGACCAGAATTTTTTTTTTCCTCTTCACCAAATACACAAATCAAGCAGTTTAAACACAGTTAGACAGCAAATCACATGATTGATTAATATGTTTGGTTAAAGAATTCTGTTCCCTAAATTTAGCAGCTTTATATTGTCAGAGGAAGGGCAAGGAGTGGAGGAAGGATGACTCCAAGGGAAAAAAAATTCAAATGTATTTTCCTTGAAGTCTTGGTCAACACACAAAAAGAACCTTCCTGTGGGAGAACGGGTCAGTGTGCAGGTATTGCACAGCTCACAGGTCGCTTAGGTTAGGACAGTTTCCATGGACACAAAGGGGAGGCAGACAGAAACTGTGCAGCCTTTGTTTCCCCCAAGGAGAGGAACACAGATGGGACCTCTTCCAGGGTAGCAAGATAGTTTTATTATGAAAATGACTTTTTTTCCATAAAGGTGTTGTAGCAAATTAATATCAACTAAGTTAAAAATGTCAGAGGAAGTACTCAATACTTCTTTGCTAATACTCTGGTGATGGGAACAGCCTCATCATTCTTTGTGTAAAGATGAAGAACTGATGAAGTAGGAGACATTGCCTTACAGGCTTACAGAGTAAAGTGGTTGGAACAGAGACCCAGGATCCCTTGGTTCTTGACTCAGTCCTCTCTACTGGATATTTCCTAACTCTTCTTTGTTATTAACAACACCTCCAGCAGTCTGAAGAGAGACTCACTGAAACATTCACAGGTCATCAAAGTTTGGTAGAAGAAAGGCTTGAAGTAAACAATCAAGCAGTGATTACTGGCTTCTTCTGAAATTACCAGTATCTGTGACTGGCACGTTCAACAGAAAATGGCGCATGAGGTTGGCTGTACTAGTTCTTCATGGATTTAATTTGACTCACAAAAGTTGTGATCCCCAAGGGCCTTCTAGCTCGATAAACTAGGGAGATATTAGCCACTATATCCCAGTCTAGGGGTGCTAGTTTTAAGAAACAATTTAGGTATTTTCAAATAAATAAATAAAGCTAGACCCCAGCTGGAAAATACACAAGAGCATTAATCTTGTGGAAGCCACGAGAAATACAAACACAAAGAGTTTGTCTCTGTTTCGAGCATGCATCCTAAATGTCCTGAACACCAACCAACACGTGTGGTCCACAGAGGTAACAGATCTTCACCTAAATAGTACTGCACCTTTCAGGGCCCTTGTCAAATACCACCTTCTCCTCAGAATTATTCCTGATCATTCTGGCTTACAGAGACCTTTTTTTTTTTTTTTTTTTTGCTTTCACTTCTGCAGCTGCCTTTGCCATTAACGCGCAGGTAACACTCATTTATATGAGTGGGCATCTTGTGTGCTATTTTACAGGTATGTGTGTATCTGTGTTATCACCCAAGGTGGCCTGGAACAAAAACAAAATAAATTTACATCTCAGAGCAGGGTGTTCCAAGTTCAGAGGTGGCCTGCCATTGCATGTCTTGAAGCAAGTTTCCCAGCCACTCCATGACTGGGTTTCCTCCATGGACTGCTGGGGGTATTACTCACCTCCTCCAGTTGTGGTAGGATTAGAGGTGTACCATATCAAGAGGCGGTCAGTGAGCACTGGTTTCTCTCCTTTATCACAGTAAGGAACCCCTGGACTGGGGTTGCATCCTGAATGTCAGCACTGCCCCTAAAAGGCAGTCACTTCAAATATTTGTGGAATTCATATTGGGAATAATAACAAGGAGAATAAAGAGGCAGAAGGCCAAACTAATGAGAGCACCTGAAAGAAACTGATATTTGGACATATGATAATCTTGTTTATCTCAGAAAATAAGAGTAAATGATTCCTGAGAGAACTGATAGTTCCATGCTGAAAGAGGATTATGGTGCAAGCATTTGACCTGGAGGTTGGGTGGAGTGAGAAGGAGCCAGGGAGAGAGAAAATGTCATGAAACCTGTACCTGGAGAAGGGACAATGGGAACTTGTGTTTGAATATGAAAAAATGTTAAAATTGCCCAGGACTATTGTATGTGTTTTGAAGAGACTTCAACTGGTTATGAAAAATTTAAAACAGCAAGAGGTGCCCCATCAAAAAAAAAAAATCATGGGAAATAATTTTTAACACTTACCATCTTCATAACAAAATGATACCTTAGAAGTCCAAAAAGTAGCTAGGGCAGGTCTTGAATCCTTGAAAATTAAAATATACTAATCTTACTATATTTTGCCTAGCAGATTAAAGGTGCCAAGAATTGTTTCCAATTCAATGGATAAATGAGTATAAAACTTACAAGACACATGCTCTTGTAATTCCTTTTAAATTTTGAAAAAGGGAAAAAGAGTTGAAGAACTTGGAGTGACTCATAAAATATGTCAATGATGCAGTCAAACAGACAGGACTACCTCATCTCTTTCTGTTGTTTATCATGATCAAGGATATTTGAAATCACTACTGTGTTGTGCTGTATATTTGGGAGTGAGGGAACCAAATTAAGGTATTCTTGGTTCATTGTGGTTAAATTGCTATTTTAATAAAATATTGAAACTCATCAGTCATAAACTAAATAAATAAATAAAGAGGACTACCTCATCTCTGGACCTCTTCTATGAAATGTGCTGTTTAAACATTCATTGTTCACCTGGACTCCCACAATGACACCCTCTAGGTGTCATTTTGTCACCACCTCTTCCCTTAAAAAAAAAAAAATCACACACTGATAAACACCCATTCAACTCACTCCTAACCATCCTGCATGTTAATTTCTCAACAACACAAATTTAATTTGTCTGAACATTATTCTCCTGTGGTGCGTACCCCTCCATATAAACAAGATGGGGATTCGTTGTCATGGCAACAGAGTGTGACTTTGATCAGCTCCAATGATCATTGGCAGTCACATGCCTTTGATAGATACCAAATTGTGAGTAAGGTTTGATTATCCAATTTTTCAATCCCTCCTTCTACAAGAGGCTACTCCTATGCACCAGAAGGGGTTGAGAAAAAGAAAGGAAACGACACAAAAACCTGTAAGATAGCTGCACTTTAGAGACACAGGGAAAATGCTTGGTGAGTGGAAAGTCGGTGAGGAGGTGAGAACCTGGAGAATGACTTCCGCTCACCTTCTGCATAATTCGGGGCATGGTGCCCTGCCCAGCCACTAGGAAGGAGAAGCTGGTTCCCTCTTCTTTTCATGGCAGATGTAGGTGATATTTAAGGTTGTGTGTGCAGGTGTTTTGGGGGTTGATTTGTGTGGGAAGAGGAGAGGTGGTAGCCTGTAGCTTGACAGAAGAAGAAGAAGGAAAAAAAAAATCTGAACAATGTGTTGAAAAAGACTACAGTCTGAGCTGCACAGGACCAGCTGTTTTTGCTAATTAGAATAACAAAAATAGCACATGCTAAAATGTTTTTCTTTTTTTTTCTCTCAAAAGCAATGAATGCTCTAGGAACTATAAGGAATGAGCTTTAAAATCCATTTAAATGGAGGAACATTTCAGGAACCATATGGGGAAGGAACTAAAAGGGAGAAGGAGAGTAGGGATATAACATTTGATTTTCGGGTGAATTTTTTTTTTGGAAGGATAATAAATTAGGGCTATTTTTTTCCTTTCTGTAAACATTTAATAGGAAATGTTGCCATCATATTCGGATCTCGCAAAAATGCCAGTGCTTCTATATTTCAGAAGAACCAAGTATGTAAGCACCATGCCCACTCCAAACCCAGGGAGGCCAGGCACCAAAAAGAGCTACATATGTTCTATCATACATATTGCATGTCTCATCTCCTTTGTCACGTTTCCACTGAGGTAGTAAAGAGTGACTCAAAAACTTTGAATATAGGAATAACATTTGTGACAACGAGAACATTCTGGACATCTGCACTGTTAGAGTACTTATAATAAAGTCACATGGCCATGGGGAAATTTCACAGAATTACAATCACAGTAATTTGCCAAGGTGTATAACTAGTTTGTTTTCAGCTGTTCTTCTCATGAATAATTATCAAGCAGGAATATCCTAAAGCTAGCACAAGCTGTCACTTAACCAAAATATTCAATATTTAACATTGAATTTAGAATTTCATAAATGAAAATAATTACTGTAAAAGCAAAATAATATACAGTGTGTCTATTTGCATGCCTAAATGCACACAGCTACATGTTAAAATTCTGCTTCCAAAGCCTCCTTATCAAATGAAAGCATGTCTTGAACGTTGAGGAGGAATAGAAGAGATCTAAGCACAAGTAAATCTCAGCCATTTTCAAGTACAGCTTGGTCTTCAGTACTTTAAGAATTGCCTCTCAATGCAAAGTGGAAAATGAAAACCAGCCTCTGCATATTGATTGTGGCTGATTACAATTGTGTTAGAATCTTTATTAGAGTTTTTCAAATGTTTGGAAACAAATACTATATAATGGTTAACAAGTTATGTTTTTAAATTAATACAAGTGCATCACTAAACATTTTAGCATTAGTCTCTGGAGTGAATATCTCAGTTCACTCTTAAGTATTTTCCAAAAAAAAAAAAAAAAAAATTTACCCCTGCAGTAAAAATATGAGAAGAATGTCATTTCTTGTAATAATACCACAAAGTTATTAAACTTGGCTTTATATAGATGTGTATGTGTATATTTTTATTTCTAGTACCTCTCTAAAAATTATTTGACTAAAGCAAATGGAGATTCAATTCTCAGTTCAGAAACAAATGTTTCATATCATCAGTTTATAAGATGGGTACTTTATGTTGTTCCAGCAAATCTAGTGTGTATTAGGACTTTTATTGTTTTACTGTTGATTCTTCCATTAGTAGAAAATTTGTCAGTAATAGTTTAAGAATATATCTATTTTTTTCAGTTGAATAAAAGATAAACGATTTGGGGGAAAACTCAAACATGAGAAGCAAATCTATCTCACTGAATTGTGGGTAATAGGTAGAAATTCCTTTGGGGGATAAATAATATTTTCACTTGGATAACACCATTTGGATCTCTGAATAGATTGTTAGTTTCTCAGAAACTTTAGGGTAATATTTCTACTTTGTCTCTCTTATGATATGTTTTAATCACACCCATATGAAATATATAAAAGAAATATATTCATTGGAAGTAGGACTTATTACAACTATAACAAAGATACAAAATAACTTGTAAATTACTGTGAGTTTTCAGATAGTTACATGATTTTTTTTTTCATGAGCAAAAAAGCAGATAATTCTAGTGAAAAGAATATTTGATTGGAAATCACAAAAATAGGATTCATTACTCAGCTATACCTAACAGGGATTCCTCAAGATATGTCAAATTCATTTATGTTTTCATTTTCTCATCACTAGAAATGTGACTCTTTGGCACAATAAGAAAGATAGTACAGGCACACAAAGAGCATGTTAAAATGGACTGGCTTATTTGATCACAACCCAAACACGAGTGATAACCCAAAGCAGGCAAAAGGGGGATCTACAGGTGCTGAAAATAGATATGGTTTTTTTTTTACATACCAATTACTTTGACCATTTTATCACATACAGCTGAACATCAGCAGGTCAGAAAAACTAATCTTCAAACTACGCATTCTTCCTCCCTCATCCTTGATCTTGTAAACCTGCCACTTCTCCATCCCAGATGCAGCTATTTGACTTCACTCCTCCATCTTGACTGGCAGAGATGATTTTAACGGCTCTAGGATCTGATCTTCCCACCATCTGACTTTCTGCACTCCAGTCCACTATCCAAAAATAAGGGCTTACAAACCTCTTCAACTTAATTACCTAAATACCACCACCACCTCCAGATCTCATGCTACATTAGTTTATGTTCCAAAGCTTTCCTTCTGCAAAGAATGGCCTGACTTCCCTATCTAGCTTCTGAATATTTATTGATACCACAAGATTCACTAAAGTTTCATATTCTCTGTGTTGCTTTTCCAGTTTCTCAAGACAAAAAATCATGCTGGACTCTGGTGACCTTTCACACTTCCTATGTTATAGCCTTCATCACAATATTCTGGAGGAAAAAAATGGGGGGTATTAGTTATTTTATTAAGTTATGAGTATAATTTTTTAAATGTCTGATGTACAGTAGGTGTTAATTTAATTGATCCTTAGGAAAACTGGTGGTAGGGATTGTTGGAATGAGTAAGTGAAAGTACTCCTGACAAATGTACTCATTATTTATAATAATTCAATATAGTTAACAGAAGACTTCTGGTATAAAGTGGCTTCTGGCCACCATCCCCTGGCATTGCCTCTCCCAATTATCAACAACATACACATGAAAATGGAAAACTTTAACACAGAAAACTGAGAACGAAGAGCTAGAAATCTGGGAAAAATTTAAAGTGATCATTAGGCCCATAGGTCAGGAGTGAGAAAATAGTTAGTCTATCCAGACATCATCTTATAAAACAGAACAGTTCACGTCTTTGGAAGAGCAGTAGTTTTTGTTTGTTTTCCTGATTCCATGGTCTAAAGAACAGCTCAACTCCGAGATTTGGACCCTGATATCATACAGGAATCTGAGCAGCCATTATGTTCAAAATGGGTGCTGGTTTGCAAACAGACCGATATTAAACTTCTTTCCCATCCACTTATAGTTCTATGTTATTTAGATAGAAACACTCCTGGAAAATCATAACTGAGGGAAAAAAAGGCTGAGGGAATAATTACAGCACATTACATCTGGGGAGATGGTATATCCACAAAAGAGGGGAGAAAGCTGACAATGTGATGTATTGGGGACTGGATGAGTAGCTCAGTGGTAGGGTGCTTGCCTAGCATGCACAAGACCCTGGAACTGATCTCTGGCACCACAAAAAGGGGGAGGGGGCAGCTGGGAAAGTAGCTCTGTGGTAGAGCACCTTACTAGCATGCAGAGGCCCTGGGTTCTATCCAAGTACTGCTCTCACTGTATCTAAAAGGTTGTAGTTTCAATTCAGTCCATCAATTTGGGTAGTTAGTTGGGAAGGACAATACACATATTGGCTTACTGGATAGTATGTGGAGAAAGGTGCCAAGAGGAAAAACGGAAAACAAAGATTCTGAAGGAAGTTCTCATTGACTGAATGCACATAAGCTTCAAGAAACTGTGGTTCAACATGGCCAAACAAAAAGAAAAAAAACTTCAGAAAGGTGATACCCTCAGCGTTCCATAAAGAAAGACCAATTTGAGGTGAAAAAGACTACTAAAACTAGAATTAAAATTAAAAACTAGAGAAATAAGAAAGCTAGAATATAATACCTAGTGATAACCATGAAATTATTACACATAAGTCTTAGGACTAAACTTTGTAAGTATATTTTCAAATCCGAATGCAAATGTCAGTAATTCTTGTAAAAGGATAGGTCAGAAGCAAAAAATGATTTTATTATCCCTCTGAGTCCAGCATCACTTTTGATATGAATAAATGGAAGGGGGGAGGAATGGAAATACATTTCCTTACACATAGAGAAAAGATCTTCTTTTGGTTTTAACTTTAATATCACAAAAAGAGAGGCTAAATGTTTTGAAAAATGAGTAAGAAAACTATCAAGATGCTTCCTTTTCTAATCACTAGAGAAGATGAAAGCATAGTCCATTAAAACAAAACAAAACAAAAATCAGGAAAAAGATGTTTTAAAAACACACAAAAAATGGAAGGAAAGTAAAGAAAACATAAAGAGGGAGATAACCACAAAAATAAAGAGACAAGACTAAATTTATCAGTTTGGAAAAAGTAGGAAATAGCTAGAGGACTACCAGATTGAATCGGAAGACAAACCCTATGTGCTACTGCTATGATAGCTTTAATTTGGAAGTACATGTATATGTTAAAAATAAAAGAATGAGTAGAGATTTCTCAAGCAAATACAAACTAAATTTAAGTAGAGGTGACAATATTAACTTTAGACAATGTACAATTTAAGATAAAAAGCATGAAATGGGATAAAAGAGAGCTGATCTTATATTGGGGAAAGTTATAACAATGAAGGTATGAAAGCAAATGTAAAACTTATTAGTCAAATAATGCAACATTCAGACACATTAAGCCAAAATTTGCAAGGACATAAGAAATGATAATATGGACAGAAACCAAGGTGTCGTAATAGAGTTAAACACAACTTTCTCAGCCTTGAACAGATCATGAAGAGTTTGAGAACATGGATAATTCAACTATTATAATTAAAATAATGGTAACATGAGAATTTAATAGTTAATAATGTAGATTGAGCTGTCTAGTCTAAAGGCAGAGTTTCCTTTCATTTGAAGAAGTCATGTATGAAATTTTTAAAAAATTGGTAAGCTAGTAACTCATGAGGGGAAGCTCAACATATTATCAAATACAGATCAAATCATCTGACTGTATGCCTTGTAACTGCAAATATTTTAATCAAGCCTGAAAGAGTCCCCAATCACTTGAAAATGTATGTGCATGTGAGTAGATGCCAAGTAAATGCGTGAACTAATGAGTTTCAAGCTCACTCTTTAATGAGGTGGAGAGTCATTCAACAAAAGACAAAATTCAGGGATGAAATGAAATTTGAGAAGTTTATGTTTATAAATAAATAAATCTACATAATAAAATTATCTACATAAAAAATTAATAAATCTACATAATAAAAATGACAGTCATCCTATGAAATGGTGCTGGGGAAAAGCTGAACAGATGCAAAGGAATTATGGATTTTCCACTAGTTCTTTGTGGCCAATACTACAAGAGGAGGAAAGTTTCCAAATAAAGATAATAGGTCATAGTCCCTTGAACCACATTTTCCTATGACAGCAATTTCTCTTATGGTGTCAACTATGAATCTAATGGTAACAATCATGAAAGCCAAGATACGTTGAAGATTTAGTGTGAGTGAGGATGTCCAACCCATAAAAATGAGAAGCCAGAATTCCAACCAAGTGGTCTGATCCACATGCTAAGCCCCCAGTTCTACTGCCACTCAATCAGTCCTACAATGAAGATGAGGCTTTGTGTTCAGAGAAAACACTTTAAACCTGGCCCCTGTCACACAAAAACTGCAAGGCTCTGAGCAAATCCCACAAAGTATTAATCACATGCACTAACAAAGTCAAATAAAAACTGAAGAGCCTAGATAATGTAAAGCAATGAACACAGTGCCTTACAGAGAGTAGGCATTCCACACAGAGTAACTACAAGATTCAGGGGGTGGGAGAGGAGAAACAAAGAGGAAGATTCTTTATCACCACCATGATTATTTCTTTGTTTTCTGGTTTTGACTATATTAGTTTTCTATTGTTGCTATGACAAATTACCACAAACTCAAGGGCTAAACACAACAACCCAAAAATTGTTGTTCTCTTATAGTTTTGTAGGTCAGAAGTCTTATAGTTTTGTAGGTCAGAAGTCTGATGCAGGCCTCACCGGGCTAAAAGTAAGGTGCATGGAGGGCTCGACCCCTTTCTGAAGCTACCAGAAGAGAACCAGTTTCCTGTGTTTTCCAGCTTCTGGTTGCCCATTATCCTTGTCTCTTGCCCAATGTGACTCCTCAAATTTTATCTTTCCAACCTCCTCTTCTGTCTCCCTCTTTTAAGGACTGATGGTTTTAACTTGGCCTCACTCAGATAATACATAACTTATATGCTTAGTCTGGAGGCTCTACAATAATCTTCCTGTTTCCAGGTCTGGTGACTGCCAATCTCAATTTCATCTGCAAACTTACTTCTCCTATCGTCCAGGATCTGGGGATGAGAGAACACCTTTCAAGGGACCATTGTTCTGCCCATCACAGGGACATTTCAAGAAAGGTATTCTCCAGGATCTTGAGGCCTATTCAGGGCGATGCTAACTGAGCTCCTATTAACACTATCCATAAGCACAGGAAGAATGAGATACTCACTGTCGCAGTGAGTGAATGTGCAGCTATTTCCACTAGTTCTTTGTGGCCAATACTACAAGAGGAGGAAAGTTTCCAAATAAAGATAATAGAAATATTTTATTCTGTGATACTTAAAAGTCAAAGTATACCTAAGAATTGAAAGATTATCTGTTCAATTAAGGGAAGTTAACACACATACATTTCACTTTAGCTATTTTTCACAACAATACCCTTTTCTGTATCATTTTCACCTATAATGCCAGTTTACGTATGTTACCTTCTTAATCAAAAGTTACCTGTGACTTCCCATTAAATTTGGAAAACAGCTAAATAGTTTCAGATCATCACTTGCTGTCCAATAATCCTACCCTTATAGAAGGACTCCCATCTCCAAACAAATTTCTAATCACAAAGTCCCACAGAGAAATAGGCAAGGTCCTTATTCTTTCTGCCTATAATGTATCTCTCCCTTCCTATGCCACCTAATTACCTTAATTCTATTCCTCAAGACCTCGTTTAAATAATCTTGTGGTATTTCCCTGTTAAATCTGCTCACAATATACTTCCTTGCTGTTGCAAAATCTCAATAACAAAAATCGCCAGTACTTTCCTTTGCCACTGGTCATGGACAAATGTTTACAGCAAGTCTTTTATTACTTTGGTGCATACACACATATGCATACACTTTCAAAATCTTTGAAATGATTGGCTGATTAGTACATTTAAGTTCAGATGTAGGATATCACAGTGTTATTTCTGCAAATTTCCTAATTCAATTCTGATATTCAGGGTTTTTTCCCAATATGTGCTCTGAAAATGTATTTCTAAAAAGTATTATGCAATTTCATAGACCCAAATGAACATTTAAAATGGGATAAATTACAATAAAATAGTGCAGTAGTTTCCTGCCACCAGATCGCAGGGATACTATTATACCAATAAATAAAAGTGGATATGATAAACTGTTTTCAATTATGCACTATTTGGAACTATATTAAGTATTCTAATAAGAGGAGAAAATGGTAATATAAAAATGCTTATGGAGAAATGCAACAGAATAAACATTTAATGAAAGGTTCAGAGGGGAGAAATGTATTCTCTTCCATTCTTTTCCTGAGAAACAAAGCTTCTCAATACAAGAGACCAATTCAAATACAGCCTGAGGAGGTCGGAGCACAAAATAAAGAAAACCAACTGCCCAGCAGATGGGAGTTACTGCACAAGTCACTGAACGAGGCTCTCTATAGCTCAGTTTACACACCTGTAAAACACAAAATGTGGAGTACATGGTTTCATAATTTCTAGGATAATTTGATGTAAGCCACCCATCTATCTAGGTAAATGCCATAGTTCATAAATCATGTCAAGTAAACTTTATCTTTTTAACAAAACATCATTGTAATACACATAAATGTTATTCAGGTACAGGATTTACCTTTAAGTTTATTCCAATTTAATCATAGTAAAAACTTACTTTTGACATAAAGGAACAAAATGTAGCAATCGTTCTTTTAAAAATGCAACACGACTGTAATTTTAAAATAAATATCCTGAGTTTATTATATTAAGCATCACTGAAATGTTCCCTTTTAATTCTATGTGGCTATTGTAACTGCTCAATAGACCCCTGCTTTCATAAAACAACACACTTTCACATAATTTTCCCCACGTGATCTTTCTAATTGTGACATAGTGACTGAATTAAAACACTTGGATGTGAACATGAGCATTTTAGCAGCTTTTCCTATTTATTCAAATAGGTTTGCCAACCACATATTATTCAAAAGATTTGTCAACCACATATTATACACATACTAAAGATTCTTTTCTTTGTACCACAAGGTGGCATCTTCTTATTTTGGTATAAACCTCTGAATATTTACATAATTTGAATAATTCCATACACCTGAACTATTCAAAAAATTTTAAAGACAACATTTAACAGCTGTGCAAATATACGGTGATTCTGTGAGATAATGTGAGTTGTACTTGTGGATGTTTATGTTGCTGGAAAATTCAGAATATTGAATCTTTAACAGAATGATGAGCTGTCCACACTGAAAAGTCAATAAACACTGTCCTCTAAATGTTAAGCTCGTGGAGATCAGTGATACAAAGCAGGTGCTGTACAATATATGTCATTAGTTGGAAGTTTCCTTAGAAATAACCAAAAAAATATGGGACAGACCAAGCACACATGAGTTTGCTAAAGGTTTGTAGTACCCAGATTAAATAAGTAACACACATTTACCCAAAGCCTACTCTGAGCCTGACACTATGCTAGGCACTTTTACATATCTTTTAGTTATATTCAAGAGAACATATTTCCAAATATACTCAATCTAAACCCAAATGCAGTAATCTAGTGATTCTCAGGCTTTAATGGCTATATAAAACTCCCGGGGAGCTCAATAAAATGTAAAATACTAAGCCTAATTTCCTAGAAATCTTGTCCTAAAACGGTGTAATTCATAATTACAAAATAAAAAACAAATTTTAATGAAGAATTCTGCCACATTCAAAATCAACTTTGAGATTTTCCTGAAACGGTAATCTCAGAAAGACCCCCTAATCTAAAATAAATAGGCACGAATATGAAATGTAATGGCAAATTATTAAGCCCTGTGTACTTCTGACAATTACAAAAAAAATCATAGGTAAATGGCTCGCTTGAAATTTCACATCACTGTTTTCTGCCCCACATTTAGTGATGATAAGAGTGATAAGAGTTTTTAAGATAGGGAAAACAAAAAATAGGCTAAGATTCATCTCAGTCAATGTATTTGCTTATTAATGGTTTATCCAATAATTTGGTGTTGTGTAAAATACAAATAAAAGACATATCCTGTGGGGTCAAAAAAGTACAGAGACAGTTAAAATTCAACCACAGATGATACATGTTAGTGTGTCCTGTCATAACCTCCTGACTCAAACCAGTCACTAGTAACAAGATTTGGTAACTGGAAGAATGTGTCCATGGACAAGAGGCAGTCTGTTGTGATTTGTTTATGACATATAAATTTCTACTCTGTATTTAAAACACTGCAGTCCAGTATCACTTGAGTTAGAGTGAGCCTTGATAAAAGATGCAGGCATTGTCAATTTCCATGTCTACAAAATACTGTCACTAGTGACATCACAGAGCCATGGTGGAAATGGTTCCCAGGATCCTGATTGTCATTCTGTAGGCATTGTCTCTTGCATGCCTGCATACATCACATAAACAACACGTTACACAGTGGAAACCTCAGGCTATTGTTATATCTCATCCTGCTTTTAGAACAATGTGGCAGCACCATTGTCACCTTGGGTCTACTGAGTTTTTATAGGGCTTATCAGAAGTGAAATTTATAACTGGCTCATTCCTAACATTTTAAATCTTCTGCTTGTTGTCCCTCTCAGGAATAAAGGTGGACAGAAAGGTCACATTTTAAACAAAATTATACTCTGAAAAATAATCCCTACCTCACACCACACTTAAAATTGAATTTCAGACCTAGAGAGGGATAGGGGTAGGAAGGAACTTTAATGGCACTAGAAGAGGTATTATTCTAGAATAGGAGAAGCTGGAAGGTCTGACCCAAAATCATCACATAATGGAAAAAACAGAATGGGCTACTCAGAATTGAAGATTTAAAACGTTAAGTATTTCAAAAAATGTTAAACAAAATTGAAAAACAAATATTAAACTAGGGAAAATACTGTAAATATAGGATAAACAAAATGATTATATATATATATATATATATATATATATATATATATATATATATAATACATATGTACATACATAAAAATTGCATACAATTTTTAGAGAAAGAAAACAACAAGCATTTTGTTGGAAATTGGACAAAGTGAATAATTCACAAAGAACTACAAATATCAGTAGACAAGATAGTCATTCAACATCAATAGAAATCAAAGAAATTCAAATGAAAACAACAAGAAGTCTTTTTATCTTTCAGATTGGATTTTTTTCTAACACCTTACATTATAGGGGAGGGAGGAATCAGACCTCTGGAATATTGCCTTTGGGAATATAAACTGATACATTTCTAGAAGGCAATTTAGCAGTGAAGACAGAAGTTTTAAGATGTGAATATTTTTAACTAACAAATGTGCATGCAGTAATATATTCAAAAGATAAGTGTGAAAAGATACAATGTCCTTATAAAATTAAAAACCTAAGGATTCAACAAACCCTTCAACTCATTATATTGCAGGTATTAAATATGAGTTGCAAAAGAAATCATTTTAATGAAGTGAGAAGGTGTGTAATACTCTTAAGTGAATAAAGTGTTTTAAAACAGGATAAACACTTTATTCTCAAGAAAAGCTATATATACATTAGAGGAAGACTCTAGAGATAGACATTGAAACAGTAGCAGGGGTCATTTGAAGGAGCTTGATTACAAGTGCTTTTCTAATATCCACTTTCAGTTCATCTCTATTTTCTAAAATTTCCATAATGAATCTGATGGTTCATTTTTGTGTCAACTCAGCTGGGCTATGATTCCCAGTTGTTTGGTCAAATGCCAGTTTAAATGTTACTAAGAAGGCATTTTACAGACGTGATTAACATTTACCATCAGCAGACTTTAAGGAAAGCAGGTTTCCTTCTCCTTACCATGGGTGGGCCTCATCCAATCAGTTGAAAGCCAAAGAGCAAAGCTGAGGTTTCCCAGGGCAGAAGGAATTTTGTTTCATAATTGTCAGGGAGAGACCCTGCCTGAGTTTCCATCTGTCTGATATGTCCATGAATTTTGAACTCACTAAAGTTTGTCCATCTGTCTCTCGTCCTCTCTCACCTACTAGTTTTGGTATAAGGAAAAAGAAATTAGGAAGATATTTATAAAAATTAAATCATAAGTTGGGAGTAAGAAAAAACATAGCAGATTCTCCTGAAGACTAAGCAACATGGTTGAGAAAAAAAATGATCCTGTTTCTCTACTTATTATTTAAGGGTCACTGGCTATCATGCCTGAGGTGGACAAAAATGTGGAGAAAAGCATTATTCCAACCTTGCAAAATCACATCCCTGCCATTGCTATTATGTGAGATGGTGAAATTTGTCACTTGTCTGCTATTTACAGGTGAAATTTTAATAATTTATAGCACATAACCATTTGTTGTAAGATAAACTGCAGTCCTGAAGGTATTTTACTTGAAAAATAAGAAACATTTTCCATTTTGTTGCCTTTTCATATCAATATCTGCTAGTCTATCATGCTAATTAATAAATGTAGCAGGCAGAGTCAGTCTCAGGCTTTTTTTCTAATTTTGTTTAATTTATCAAATGGAAAATAATCTAGCAAAGAGTCATTAATTTAATTTCTTCTGAGAGGGAATCATTACCAGATATGTTAAATTTTCAACAATGCAGCTTCAAAACAGCTGTAGCCATGGAAAATTTTTATAGTTTTAATTGAACATCTGTGCATTTTAATTGATTAATTTGAAGAAAATACAGGAAAAAAAAAGAAAGAACAGTAGGTAAAATGAATTTAACAAACCACTTTTTTGTTTTCTCTGCTTCTTAGTTAATGATTTTTCAGTATAAACAAAACAAGAAATTATCAAACAACATTAAATAATTCCCATGGCTATAAATACACTCAAATTGATTTAGTGGAGTGGACAAGTTTTTTATAACAGGATTGTTTTCAATCAAAAATATACACAGGGCTACATAAGTGGGCAGATACAGTATTTATTCAGATCCCTATCTCTGTGAAAAATGTCAGTGCAATTCACTGAGGACAACATTCCAAATATTGTAAAAAATAGTCCAATGCCCCAACCACCTTAACGGCCACCAACAGGAACATATGGGTACATAAAGATAAATGTAATTGTATTTCTGTAATGTTTTGCGTTTCCTGAAAGATCAGCCCTCCAAGTATTTTTCTTCTCTTTTAAATCTATCCTTTTCTTATCAAGTCACATTTTCTTAATAGCTCACCAATTGCATTATCAAAACTTAATTGTCACAGGGCATGGCAAGAGTCCCAGATACTCATATTCTCATTCTCTTCCTCCCCCCACCCCCATATTTGAAGACAATGTGATTCCAGAACAATATATTAGCTATAAAAAGAACTATGAAAAACCTGTCAAGGAACGGAAGTAAAATAGCCATGTGACTCTCATAGACACTGAGTCATCTCAAAAACCAGGGAGAGTTTGCTTCATTATCGTGGCTATTAACTGGTAAACACTGTCTATTTTTAAAAAAAGATCTAAAGATATTTCCATCAATACCAATCAAAAATGAGGGAAAGGATGGATGAATAAATGAAAGCTCAGACAAGGGACAGAGGAACACCGTTGAGATGGAGGAAAAATTTAAAAAAAAGGCAAATGTCTCCTTTAGTTAAGAGACAAGTATTAATAATGTGGCACAACCCTGAATAAAAATAATCATGAGTAGTAAAATCCGATGGTGCCATTCAGAAATTGATCAATTTTAAACTTTTGTTAGTGTCTGTTCTTTCTGTAATAAAATAATTTGCAGAACAGGCTGTGGAAGGAGAATTACAAGTTTCCAGGTAGCATAGTGAGACCCTGTCTCAAAAATAAAAAGGATCTGGGGATATAGATCACTGGTAGAGCAGCCTGGGTTCAATCTCCTCAGTACTTGGAAGAAAACAAAAACAAACAACAACAACAAAACACCAGAATTTACAAAGGGAAATTAGTTCATTCTAGAAACTGGTCTCTTCCCTAAGTCCTTGTTTAAATCACAGGAGCAGCTGTGTGGGGCAGCAAAGTGTCTGACTTACAGAAGTCACTCATTTAATGTTGGAAGGATCGGGAGGGCTTTCTATTTAGAAAGTGAATGTAGTAATGTAGATTAGTCTTATATGTCTACTTATCAAGGCAATAAAGGGCAGATATCTGGCAACTTGTTCTGAACGATTGATTCTCTATTTATGTGAATATAATATAAGAGTATTTACTTGATAATACTTTGTCACTCCCTAACATGCAAGCAAATGACTTCATTCTGTCAGCTGATCTCCTTGCAATGGTTACACCTATGCAAATCTCACCCATCATGAATAACATTTCCCATTCTTAGCATTTTTATAATCTAAAATATCTTACTAATTCTCACCACAAATTTGTAAGACATGCCAATTAGTAAGCTATTTATTTCAAATTGGTAGGGACAGACAGTATAGGTAGGCAGGTATTTAAGGTATTTTTTTAAAGATAATTTTTATCTGCAACAAGAAAAGAATATTCACTAGAATTTCATTCAAAGTGAATAAAATATTGATTGAAAATAAATTTCTGATAAAATTATGAGATAACTAAATACTTAAAGCTGGCAGCTGTGGTGGGGGTGGGCAGTAAAGCACCAGGCTTTGGGTCCCAACTGTCCTGTACTATATGGAACAGCTGACTTAGATTCAGAAGCATGAAGTTTCAGAGAAAGAGGCAAAGAATCCTACTAAAGGTGGTTATTGACTCTCCCAGAAGGTGCAATTGATCTCCAAAAGTCAAAAGAGTTGACATCACTGGGTTATGTAGCTATGGATCAAACACCAAATTTCAGATTTGAAGAGTACTTGGCTGGAAGAATATAGAGGGAATTTAACCTTCAAAAAAGTAGTTAACCTTTAAGACCCTTTCCAAAGTGGAAGACTTACGCATTTACGATTATGTATGTAGTGGAGAGAAATGATTAGCAAATTAGCAAATTAGCCTTCTAATTATACTTCAGGTCTATGAACTAATTGCTAAGTAAATCCATATGCTTAAGATCAAGGCTGATTTTATATAAAGGTCCTCCATTGTTTTGCCTTCTGGTTCTAGAACAAAATTTTACAGTGTGCAAATACTTTGTGTTCTTCATAGGTGTGACTATCAGAATTTCATCAAGGACATGTAGCACAATAATGTAATTAGAACCTGTCACCTTATTTAGCTCTAGAATAGAAACAAAGTGGTCCAAGGTCCCTGAGAGAATTTTGGTAATCAGGATAGCCAGCCCACATTTTTAGGTTCAGAAAGCTACATGCAGTACATCCAAATATTTACACTGTCCCTATCTATTTTAATTTCATCTTCCCCAGTGGTATCATGTTTATTTATTTTTCACAAAATTTGGATGTTTTTTGTCAAAAAAAAGAGGAATGTAGTATAAAGAAGAGAGTAATAATAAAATAAAGTAGCAAGTACACAATATTAGGCTAAATTATTAAACAAAGTAGTGAGAAAATTGGAGAAATATTAAGAAAGAAATTGTGTTACATCCTCACCATTACGAATACTGGGAATATGTAAAACACTGTCATTAGTGTTGGTGAAACAAGAATGTCAGCCTCAGATGTCATTAAGAGCTAGAATTTCTTTCAACATCACATAGTCATTGTTATCACACTGAGATAATATGATTTTAGTGAAGAGCAAAGAGATAGGGCATGCTCTTTAGCATGCACAGCAGTTTTGTTCATATTAAATAATTTAGACCAGAAATTTTGAAATACTGAAAATAGCTCATGTATTTCCAGTATGCTTTTTTATGTATCAGAAACCTCAAGATTTAAACAATAGCTATAGTTTTGGCCACTCTTTCACTTATTTTTAATTGATTAAGATTTTAAACTCAAATATTTAAAAAGAAGAAACAGGAACTCTACAAGAAAAGACATAATGAGACTTCCAATTCCATCAGTTTGTCAGACAAGATAACCCAAAATTTCTCTCTGCTAAAAATATCTAAAAATGCTGGATAAAACATAGCAAACATCTTAATATATAACTCAGTAAGAAAATCAACTAAATTCCAAGAGCCAGCACTGAAGAAATAACTGAAAACCACAGCAAAAATCTCACGCATTACCCTAGGAAGAGTTTCATGGAACTGTGCATTTGAGCTCTTCATTGTTAATCCAGGAACTTTGTTTTGATCACTCTCGGAAAGAGTCCTAAACTTCAGAAGAAAAAGACTGGAATAGAGGCAACCTCTGCCCTGTACCATAATGAAAATCAGACCTTCAGTAGAGGATCAGAAAAAAATCTGCTAACTGATACAAGAAGATAAAACTTCTTTCTGAGCTCAGATGGAGGGGGTGGGGATGGGGTAAAAAAAAATTTAAAATTCTCTGGAGAAGTATGGTGAAATAATGTGGTATGATTTGGGTCCCATGATTTTGGAATTCCTAAACCATGAAATTAGCAAATAACTCTGCACAGATCAGGCTGTACCTTGGGACATCTAGCAGAAATGATGCAAAAAAATGTTCTGTAGACATACAGTCTCAATCCAGATTGCAAAGGATTACTGAGATAGGGCTAAATTAAGAATAAGAGCTCATTTTTATCATTATAAAACACATATGAAAATAAGAATTTGAGCCCAGTGCAGTGATCCACACTTGTAATCCTAGCAATTTAGGAGGCTGAGGCAGGAAGATGGCAAGTTCAAGGCCAGTCTGGGTAATTTAGTGATACACTGTCACAAAAAAAAAAAAAAAAATGGGGATGAAGCTCAGTGACAGAGTGCCCCTGGGTTCAGTCCCCCAAATACTGAAGGAAAAAAAAAGATGAAAGAAAAAGAAAATAAGAATTCAATATAACTAATTGTCAGCAGATGCAAGAAAAAGCAGGAGTAACCTTTCAAGAACTTCAGATAAATAGCTTTAGATGAAATAGCTGATACAAGTTTTACTTATGTCATGGGTTAATATATATAGCTCCTGTAAAACTCCACAAAGAAAAATAGTATTTTGCCATTTAGGATGGGTAGGATAATTTGCTTAAATTTATTGTTGACATTAAGTTTTTTTGTTGTTGTTGTTTTTGAGGGAGAGTGTTGTTTTTGTTTTTGTTTTGTTTTGGTAGCAGGGATGCACTTAACCACTGAGTCACATCCCTAGCCCTTTTTTTTTTTTTTGTTATTGTTGGGTATGACAGAAGAATGCATTACAATTCATATTTCACATATAGAGCACAATTTTTCATATCTCTGGTTGTACAGTCACATCCTTTGTGTCTTCATACATGTACTTAGGATAATGATGTCCATCTCATTCCACTGTCTTTCCTACCCCCATCCCCCTCCCTTCCTTTGGGTATAGACCAAGGAGTGGAATAGCTGGGTCACATTGTGGTTCCATTCCCAGTTTTCCAAGGAATCTCCATGTTCCTTTCCATATTGGCTGCACCAATTTGCAGTCCCACCAGCAATGTATGAGTGTGCCAAATAATTAAAAGGCAGAAACTGTCAGGGTGAACTGTAACCAAGGCATACAAATACATATACATACGATATGCTCTAAATATAAGAAATGGATAAAAAAATTATGTCAGGCAAATAGTAAGTAGAAGGAAGTTGGTGTAGCTATAATAATATCATGCAAAATAGATTTCAAATCATTAAGTATTACTACAAATAAAAGGGGACATTTAAAAATAAACAAAGGTACAATTTATCAGAAAGACATGACAACTATAAATGTTTATGTACCTAATAACAGAGCTATAAATGCCAAAAACTAAAACTGACAGAAATAGAAGAATAGAAAAATGGAGGGTCTTACCTGTAGATGTTGACACACATCTTTCAAAAAATTAAGAAAACAAATAGACAAAATTCAGTAGAGATATAGAATACTTCCACAGCTGTCCTAAATGATGTTTATAGAATAGTACATTCCACAACTACAAAATATACATTCTTTCCAAGTATGCAACAGGCCATAAATAAATCCAAATGAATTTTAAAGTATTAAATTTATTTATAAAATACTATTTTCCAATGATAATGGAATTGTAATCTGGAATCAATAAGAATAAAGTAGCTGGAAAACTCCCAAACATTTGAAATTTAAATAGCCACTTATTTAAACTATGTTTGAAAGAAGAGATTATAGAGAAATCAGAAAATATTCAACCTGCTATTAAGGATTATTCAACATACCAACAATTGTTGGATGCAAACAAGGTATTAGTTAAAGTGAAATATATAGATTTATATGTATATATTAGAAAAAGGCAAAAAGTTATAAAATTAGTTATCTAAGTTTCTATGAAGAAGATGGATGGTAATAAAAACAATAAAAGCAGAAAAATTAGGAAACAAGCAAAATAAAAAATAAACAAGAACAGATTTTGATTTTTAAAAGATTAATAAAATTGGTAAACTTGAATCAAAACTTATCAAGAAACTGAGATAATGGAAGTTAAAAATGTTGGACATCAAACTGGGGCTATCACTACAGATCCCAAAGACAATAAAAGGATATTAAGAAAATCTTATGTACAAATGTAAATGTAAATGTTTATATTTATATTTATGAGCATAAGAAATGAATTATTTATTAATTTGCCAAAAATGACACAGAAGAAATAGAAAGTCAGCAGAGATACTTTATTAACTAATTAAAGTCAACTTACTATTGAAACTTTCCCACAAAGAAAATTCCAAACCCAGTGAGTTTCACTGGTGAGTACTATCAAACATCTAAAAGAGAAATTATAACTATCTTATAAAAATGCTTTGTAAAAATAAAGAGGATCACTCTCTAACTTATCTCATGAGCCACCTTAACTCCAATATCAAAACCTGGCAAGGTTATTCCCAGGAAAAAGCAATCAATTAATCAATCAAAAAACAAAACCAAAAACTATACACTGATACTACTTATGAATATAGACACAAATATCCATAACAAAATATTAGCAAATCAAATCCAGACTATATTTGGAAAGATAATCATAACCAAGTAGTTATGATGCATTATAAATAATATATCCAAGTTGATTTCATATTTGAAAATAAGTCAGTGAACTGTATTAACCCATTAAGTCCAAGTTTTCAATTCTATGAACATACTATTTCAAAGTTACCATAAGTGGCATATTTGTTGCTCAGTTTAAGTTTTTAGGAATGTTCCACATCTAAGTTTTTAGGAATGTCCCATTTTGATGGGACAAAATGGGCTCAGTTGACAGAATAAGGTAGAAAAACCATAGGATCTTCCCAACAGATATGGGGGATAGGGAGAATGGCAAAATGTCAAATCCATTCATGATTTTAAAAAGAAGGAAGAAAGAAAAAGAAAAGAAATAAAGCTAGAAAGAGGAGGGACTCCCTCAATCTGATGGACAGAATCAACTGAAATCTCTCAATTAGCATAATATTTGCTGGTACAATTGAACACTTTCCCCAAGACTGAGAGCCAGTCTTCTGCTGGTTCTTCTGCTCTCAGCACTTCATTTCACCAGAGGTTCTCTGGGGTGCAATAAGAGAAGAGGGAATGAAAAACTCCAAAATTGGAAAGAAATGAATAAAAGGATGTAAAATGATGTTAATCCAGAAAAAACAACTACATACATAGGAAAATCCTAAAGATTCTGCCCAAGAAAAGCTAATAAATAAGCTTATCAAGGAATTAGCATATAATTTTAAAGATGAATTATATTTTACATACATTCAGAAAACACTAAAAAAAATCAGTTTAAAAAAAGAATGCAGCTTCCAATAACAACATTAATGATTTCCCTAGGATTACTTCTCACATCAACCACCTTCCACAAGCCTTTGTTTCTGTTTTTGGTATCAACATAGAAAGCTAATATTAAAATATGCATTACAGTATAAAGAGAAGCCTGGGAGTACAAACATACAGAAAAATATTAGAAATTACAGATTAGTTTTTTGGGTTTTTTTCATCTTGCTCAACCATATCTTCCCATTTCCAAATACCACCATACCTAAGAAAGTAGTTGTCAACCTTCAAAATTATATTAAGGAAAACTGCCAAGTAATTTCACTATTCATGATGAGTGAGACAATTTAGAAAAAAAAAATTGACTAATGTCTCAAGATTTAATATGTCAACTTACACATTTAAATAACATGACCGTCAATAGGTCATGGTGTTGAACACTATAAATAACTTAATCATGCTTCTGAGAACAAGTTCATTAGAAGATCTTTTGGTAAATCAATATTAGATAAAATTCAAAAATGTTCAACAAAGTGTGAAAATATTTTGTATCTTTTCATTGAATATCTATTATATAGAAGAATTCTAATCAAGGAGAAAAACACTTAGTCTATTGCAGGCCAGACTTATCACAAAGAGTTGCCAGGTTTCATATCTTTTATTCCCCACAAAGGTGCAAGCAGACGCTAATGTAGTCCCCACTCTCACACAGGAAAACTGAGCCACACAAGAGCAAAGCAACTAGGGTGAAATGCCAAAGCAGTGGGTAGCGGTGGCAGCATTCACTAGTGAACATGATCCCAGTCTAGCCTAGTCTTAGCCAATATGCTAAGAACGCAGTGCTCAGGGGTAAACCAGATCAGGATATTTCTGTCCTCAGGAAGCTCACAGGTTAATAATGGAATGCTGAAAATAAACAAATAATGAAGAAGGTAATCAGACAGCAATAAGCTTTGAAGAAAATTCAGTGCAGGGATAGGAGAAACCTAGGTGAGGTCGACCTAGGGAAAACCTCTGTGAGATGGCATTTCAGGGATCTAAATGACAAGCAGCAGCCAGTCCTGTAAAAACCTAGGGAAAGAGGGTTCCAAGTAGGCAATGTATCTATGCAAAGACCTGGGTGAGAGCAACCTAAGTGTCTGCAATACAGCAGCGAATTGCAGGGTACCTAAGAGGAGATTTTGGAAAAGCAAGACCTCATCTTACATGATGAAAACTCTGGTGTTTATCCTAATTATGATGGAAGCCATTTGTGTTTTTTAAATATTCCTTTTGGTGTTGTATGGGGCATGGGTTGTAAGCAAAACAAGAGAAGAAGCAGCAGGAGGCTCTTTGCAGTGCTGCAAGCAAGAGTGGCCGGTGGCTTAGGCACAGAGGCTTCACTGGAGAAAGAAGCAGACAAACTGAAATACATTCAAGAGAGATACTCAGCTGGACTTTCCAATGGATACATGTGGTGGGTGAGAAAAGAGAGGAATCAAGGATGACAACCAAGTTTTCGGTGAGAGCAAGTTTATGTGGTGGCAATACTTAACGAAATGTGGATGAATGGGGAAGGAGAGGGGGCTAGGAACCAAGTTAAGTTTCAGATGTTGATTACGCACCTCAGGTAAGATGTCAAATAGGCAGTTGGAGGTGGGAATCTGTAGTTGCAGGAGAGGGGTCCCATTGGAGACAGAAGTTTGGCAGCTACCAGTCTATAGATGACATTTAAACCCTTGGGACCAGTTGAAGTCACCAAGGGAAAGGGGGTAAGTGAGCAAGCCCCAGGAACCTCAAGCTAAGCCCTGGGTACTCTAATGTAGAAACCAATCAGAGACTAACTGGAAAGGAGAAGCCATGGAGTCTAAGGAAAGCAAGTGTGGAACAATCAGCAAAAGATTAGCAATGATATCACAAACCCAGAGGAGGGCCTGCCCATCTGGGCTGAAGTCTTTCATGGGTTGAATTGGCGAAGCCTCATCTTACTTTAGACCAACACTTCACTCTTGCAAATCTTGTATTCATTTAAATTTTTAATGATTCATTCTTACAGAAAAACCCCATACTACAAAGAATGCTAAAGTGATGAACTTTGTAAAGTTAAAAACCTTTTGCAAAGTACAGAGTTCACCTCAAATAATCAAATAGGAAACAAAGACTCCCACACATCAGCATGCTTAAAGTAGGATTTAGGTTGTGATGTACCAAATCATGGTGAGATTATTTTAAGAGTTAGGTTTAATTTCAGATGCCTTCAGAAGTAAACTCAAACATTTGGGTCAAGAATTATGCTACCTTTACATTCCAGAGCTCACATAAAATGTTTTCACCATCACAGCTGTCAACTTTATTAAATGCTTATTTTAGACAAATTCATTTAATCCTTACCGAAGTCTTATGAATTCAACAATTTTATTATACTCACTTCATTTTTTTAAAAATAAGGAAAGGCCCTAATTGCAGTGTACATGATTTTCCCAATGTTAGTAAGAATCTCTCTCAGGTCAGAACCACAGACTTTGGCCTTTATCTTAGTGACACAGTTAAACCTTCCTTGGGCTCTGCCCTTAATACTTCATGGAAGATTTTTCTTCCCTTCCTTTCTCTACTAGCCAGTTCCTTATGTACCCATCCTGCCAATAAGAGAGAGATGAGAAAAGCAAGATAAAAGAACAAGAAAAAAATGAAGGAGAAATGGGAAAAGAAAAAAATCATAGCTGAAAACTCAGCTACAAAAGTGACTGGTGGTTGTGTTTTGAATCCCCTAGCAATACAGGCAAAGGGTAATACACAATGCATTACAAAATTTTCATTAACTAATAAGAAAAAATCCAGCTGGGCAAGAGAACTTTTTTAGTCCCAATCCATAAATACAACAGTATTTCTTATATGTGTTTATTTCACCCTAACCAAACTATGTAATGATCAGACATTTCAAGACTAAGTTCTCCAGTGATAAGGAAAAGGTCTTCAAAGGGCTGCACTTGGAATTCTCCATTGAAAATGGGATCAACAGCTCAGCATGCTCTAAAACAAGATGGCTATACAGTTCATGGTTATCTCAGCTTCTTAAAGCAACTTTAATAGATGTCCAATAACTTAAGAACCACAACTACGAACTTCTATAACTGTCACAGGGCTCAGTCGAAGTAGATCTATTGTATACTCCATACAAATAGCCTATCACACATCCCTCTCAGAAGCAGCAGAAACCTTAGGAAACAAAATCTTGGCAAAAAATTTCAACAAATGGCTTGGGCCCCAGCTCCAATTCATGTCCCTTCACAAGAAAGCAGCCATGGGTTTTAACTAATGAAAAACCAGTTTGTTTTTAGAAAACATCCTCATTATCGACTAATTTAACAGAAATGACCAGGAAGAGCATGATTTAATGTGGATTAAATGTGAATACAACTCAGAAGCTTTCTTCTGGTTGAATTAGATAATCAAAACTATTAAACAGTATTTCAAAATGCTTTTCATAATCCTGGGACCATTAATGTCATGTTCAAATCACTGTGGGTTTTTGTTGTTGTTGCTTTTAGTATTCATAGGGATACAATGAGTCATTGGCACATCTCCAGTGCAAGATGCATTTGAATAATACATGACATGCCCTTTAGCTAGCATCATGATGCCAGATTTAAAACAAGGTAAGAAGTTTCCTCCATGTACACTTGCAGTGTTCAGCTGTTCATAATCTATAGCGTTAACAATTTATCATCAAACCCAATGACTTGCTGCCAACTTATCAAAGTGGCCACTGGATGCATATGATCAAGTCTGAGCATCTGGCTCTCCTCTGTTCCTGACATTAGCACAGACAACAGAATCAGTGGACTATTGAATGCAATTACAGTAAGCGAGACAGACAATAAAGATTGATAGCGCCTTCTCTTTTTATCACACAAAAAACTAGTGGGGGTTAAAGCTTTGCCTTGAGCTGCCTTCATTTAACAATGATTGAAAATATGCAATTGTGTTGGTAAAACACTGTAGCCTGTACCACTTCATTTACTGGACACATTATCAAATTAAATGAAAAGTGAACTGCCAAAAGCAACAGTTATTATATATTAATGATGAATATTTACTTAGCATTGTTCACAAATCATACAGAGAACAGAATCCTTCTTGTTATCTTCTTTGCAGGTCACAGTTGAGTAGGTTTAACATTTCTATGTTTACGTTAAGTCTTCTGTCTACAAATCTCTAAATACAGACTTGCACGATTGGTTTTGTGACTATCCATGTGATTACAATGTGTAATTAATAAAATGCTCTAGTTGTAGATGAATCCTAATTATCAAAGAGCTTTTGCTCACTTTATAACAATTCTCATTCTTGTAGCTACTTTTGCAGCAAGACAAACTTAACCAGGAGTATATGTTATAATGTAAGGGTTAGGAACTTTAGCTTCATTGGGCTTCCAAAATATGGAATATCAGAAAGACCCTCAAGATACAGACAAACCACAAATATATATTTTATATTTTCCTGCAAAGAGTATAGCTTTTGTAGCCATCAGAGGATATAATGGTTCACCCCCCAATCTGACCTCCAAACAAAATACGTAAGAGGCAGAAGGCAAAACAGGATAATACATAACTATTGAGCAGAAAAGAGACATGAATTCCATTCCACAGCTCTTACAAGGGGAAACTGCATTCTGAGCAAATATCAATAGATCTGGAAATGCAAAAATAAGTGTTTCATTGTTAAGTGGACAAGCATTTGGTGTGCATACTGGCATGTCAGAAAGACATGAAGCAAGCAGACATGATTGTTCAAAGTTATGCAGATTAATTCAAGGTTCTTTTTTAAAAACACACACATCTGGCCCTTCCTTTCCACTG
This sequence comes from Marmota monax, assembly GCF_021218885.2. Classification (NCBI taxonomy): domain Eukaryota; kingdom Metazoa; phylum Chordata; class Mammalia; order Rodentia; family Sciuridae; genus Marmota; species Marmota monax. The sequence goes on from NW_026692194.1 coordinate 9,376,655, forward strand.
ATAGATACAGGAAAAGAAGGCACCATATATGAAAAGCAATCGTGTCTCTTTTTCTAAGAGCTCATAACCTGAAAGCTCTGTGGCATGTTCCTAACAAAAGGAAAATAAGGAGAGGTGCAAGGAGAGGTGGAGAATCAGCTTTGGGTCTTTGCTAAGCACCATCCCACTGGTTATTCTGTAAATCATTAAATGCATGGAGTTTGGGATTAAAGCACAAACCAGACACAGTGACTATAATAAATAGCAGCATGAGGTATAGGAGATCCCACAAGTGTGGAAAACTTACCAGAGAAATAGCATCCCACAGCAGACACAATCTAGAAATCAAAAAGGAACACTGAATCAGTATTCATACAATGAAGAGGAAACAATTGTGTACTCTAAAATTCACCTTCAAGCACAGTCTAACTGAAATCACTCTTCCTAGGCACCTTCAAATGCAAAGGTCCATGTTGCCTTGAACACTTATGAAGCTGTGTCTGCTTTGCAGTTCTGAAAGCCAGCTAACTGCGAGCCTACCTCAGGAACATTTTACAGAGCAGAACCCTGGGGTCCAATCCTTGGGATTTTTATTCACTACATCTGAGTTGAGCAATGGGCACACACTATTGAATATTTGGCAATTAAAATATGAAAAAGCTAAAAGAAAATCTATCACCTATAAACCACCATCTGTGATCCATCTGTTTATGTAACATTTCTCAAATCAATAATATTTTTAGTAACTTGGGGGGGGGGGGTCAAATTAAAAATTTTTAATGAAAATTTGATATATACCTAAGACTAAAAACCAACACCTTAGATATCAATACAAGTTTAAAACATGAAAAAAAATGCTCTTGACATACATATTCTCAGTCCTTCACAGAGCTAATAACTTATTGTAGATATAACCCTTTGTATATCCTTTTAGTTCCTCTATGTGTTTATTTTTAATTAATTTGTATGTTTTACATATCAAAATTAGACTACACACAGCTAGTCATAAATTTTTTGTTTTACTTTTTCACTTCATACAATATTGTTTGATATCTAGATCCATCTAAAGTTATTTCCTTATTATTTTTAATGGCCATATAGTATTTCATACCATAAATAATCAAATTATTTTAGCCTTTTTCTTGCTTTTACTATTATAAAAACAAAAACAAAAAATTCAGTATTTTATGGACATCCTTATACTTTACCTCCAGTTACATGCAAGTGGTTTCACAATATAAAGGTCTAGAAATGGAATTTCTGTATCAAAGATCTATACATATAAAATTTTTGAAGGTACTGAAAAGTTGCCCTTCCAAAATCCTATGTCATTTTCTACTCTCACTTACAGAAGTACAACAAGGACCATTTCTACACAAATCACCAAAGTTAAATATTGTTTGTCTTTTTTTGTTGTTGTTGTTGTTCCAGGGATTGATCCCAGGAGCTCTTAACCACTAAGCCACATCCCCAGCCCTTTTCATTTTTTAATTTTGAGACAGGGTCTCACTAAGTCACTCATGGCCGTGCTAAGTTGCTGAGGCTGGCTTTGAACTTGTGATCCTCCTGCCTCAACCTCCCAAATTCCTGGTATTACAGGTATGTGCCACCAAGTCTAGCTATTTTTTCATAATTTAAAGTTTACAATCATATATGTAAGAAATGGGACACTTCAAATTTTCATTTTTAGTTTTATTTCATGTCTATTAGCCATGAATTGCCCAATCATATTCTACTGCCATTTTTCTGTTGTGTTATTTATTTATTTCCTACTTCATTTTAAACTTTATATATAGTGTGCATGTCCTGCAAGTCTTTGTGCCCTTAAAAAGGTCTTTCCAAACTGACAATTGCAAAAATAAGTTATTTCCTGTGTTATATTTTCACCATTTTATGTTTTTTAAGGTTTATATTTTGAATACCTCTGGAATAGAGATACAGTATGAAATATGTCAGTTTTATTTTAAATTGTTTTAGGTGATTCTCATTGTCATTCAAATATTACATCATCACTGCCGTGGACTGCAATGGAACCCAAATACTTGGATTTGAATCCTGGAAATCCTTTTTCTTCACTGTTCATCCCATGATGTGACTGTCTTATAGATTTAGGGAGAGGATTGAATTAGATGAGAACCACAAATAGTCTACCATGGTGTGTCCCACAAGTAAAATGCCTAATACACATCAGTTGTTAGTACCATTATTTTCACATAGCTCAAGTACCTTTTCTTAATATTCATTTCAAAGTGTATTGCTACTTCTCCAACCTTTGAAAAATCAAAGGGCAAGGTCTTGGTGTACATTTTCACAGGATTTTATGAGGTCAAAAGTTCCATGAGGAAATGTCATTTTAAAAATAATACTTTTGTTTTCTTGGTCACTAGCCTATTCCTAAAGTAGTTGAAGTTGAGTCTTGAGAGACTTAAGAAACATGTTGGCTGGTACATGGTGATTACTTATATACAGCATATCTAGGGGTGCTGTCAACACTTTGCCTAATCAAACAATGGGTCTGTCTTTGTATCTTTACACATTTTGACAGGCTTTGTGGGTAACCCTGATCTGGTAGCCCAGTCCTGAATTTCCAGTAGTGCTTGATGTGTTGGGACCTCTCAGACTAGGAGACTGAAACTATCTCCAGTGGACACAGGAGGAGCCAGTGACTGGCAAGACCACAGGACAAAACTAGGTCTGTGCACCTCTTGATGCACAAAGTAAGAGTCATCACCGAAGGGGAAAAAAAAAAAAAACTAGGTTCCTAAGAGACCATAATCTATCTATCAGAAGAACTCAGCTACTCTTCTTAACTTTCCCTTCACTCTACTTTTTGCACATGGATCTGTGGGTAGAGGAAGACAGGAGAGGACATTAAAACCTGTATGAGATCAAGTCTCTATCAAGGTCCACTTAAAAAAAATAATAATTTAAAAAACCTGCTCCTAACTCCACCTCAAAAAGCAGGAAATAAGTCTGTTAACAAATGAAATTCAGTATTATATTTTGTCCAGCACCAGGACAATGTAGCATTCCATGAGTATCTGTGGTTATGATGGATATTAGATAAATAATATTCACTGATCACTAAACGTGAGCCAGGCACCATTTAAAACATTTGACAGGTATCATCTCAATCCTCCATTGGGCGATGTAGATCTATAATCTACAGAAGCAGAGTCAGATGTGGCTACATCATTTGCTGTGGTCAGTCTGAATATGGTGGAGCTGAAGCAAACCTATTCTTTCAATCTTTATGATAAAACTGTGCCAAAAGTGTGGTGGTGGGGGGAGATGACTTCCTTTTTAAAAATACTCAGATTAAAACTTACTTATCTTGTTAAGTAAGCTTTTCTCTCTCCAATCCTACTTCTTAAGATAATAAAACCCAATCCCCTACAATAATTGTGATACATTATGTTGTTCAGTTATTAGTAAAAATGTAGCAGAGAATGAGGGACAAAATATAATACTGAAATATAATTGAGAGACTAAATGTCTAAATGAGTCAGCAAAAAATGTGTGAAAAAATGTATCATTCTACCAAACATTTTGAAGTCCATTTGCCATGGGATGAATTGTGTACACCCTACAAAATTCATGTTTAAACTCTAGTACTTCTGACTATAATCACGTTTAATAATTGATTTAATAACTATTCTCACTTGAGTCTTACCAATTGTCAAAACCAGGACCTTTCAGCATTTTTTGTACATGGGTAGATATCCTCTACCTCCCATCCTCCTCCAGCCCCTGCCATCCTCTCTCCTAGTTAACATTTCATTCATTACCCTGTTCTCTCCACTAAGGCACAGGTGAGCTGATCAGACTAAGGAGACATGGCTATCAAGGAATGAGTTCACTGGAAAACCTCTCCTCAATATCCCATGCAGAATAGATAATGCTTGTGCAGAGAAAGTAGCAAGAAATCACCCAATTTCAGCTACTTGTGGCTTACCCACTCACATTACCTCATCATTGCAAGGCTTCTCTGTCACCATCAGTCAATGGGCTGGGAGCAAAATCAAACATTGGCCTGAGCTTACACATTCTCCCAATCCCAGCCATGTCCCTGGAGGAGCTATGGGAAAACCAGCTGCATGTTAGAAGCCAGCCTTCTCTCACGCCTGATCCCTAACTACCTCTCCTTGCTTTTGTTTGGATCTTAATGGCCTCAACCTTTCCCAGGAAAGTTTGCCTCTTTTTTTTTTTCTCCTCTACCTGAACACAAAATGACAGGTAACCCAAAGAAATAAATATAATTTAGCAGTGAAATAAAATCCATCTACTAATGTGTGTATGTAGGCATGTGTCTCATTGGCATGCACCAGATTGTACTAAATGGCAAGAATTTCCCAAGGGAAGATAACCTCCAGATACTGCTACAAAAGCTTTATTCCCTCCACTCTGCAAATTATTTAATTTAAACACTGCTTGATATGACTCTCCAAGGAGAAGGGTGTTTTTCCAGACCCATTTTTAATCTGTTGCTGTATATATGTGTGTGTGCACATAGAACTGGCCTCACAAACGCCTTCTCCCTGCTGCAGAGACTATGCAAAAACAATGTGCAACCAGAGGCTAAAAGTTATGTCTAAAATTAGAAAAGCAATGAAATGCTCGTGGAATTCCTGTTTGTTTGTTTTTTTTTTTTGGGGGGGGGGAAGTAGGCAAATGTTCAGCTGTCCACTTTATAGGTTCCTCAGCCTCAGATATATTGCATTTGCTTGGAGGATATAACTGGGCTTTTTTTTTTTTTAATATCACGTATATGTGTGCACACATATGTGCCTGCCTATACATGTTCATTTCTCATGAAAGATGGTCACATTCATTGATACTTTTTACTAAATCAGAAGTAGCAATGCAAATATTAAAGAATCAGTTCTCATTAGCACTGGGTAGTGCTGTGTCATGTGGCAGGGAGATAATTTATAACATTCTTTTAATCCTTCTGCTTCTTCCACTGGCTTAACTTCTACTGTTTTTCTACTACATATTAATTAGGAAAGCAAACCTGGTCAAACAAAACCTTAAGTGTCCTCTTACAAATGTTGCCAAATTTCATCATTTAAAAAATCTTGCCTTTTAAAGAGTCCCTTTATGGACCCCATCAAAAGATTCAAACCAATTTCTCTCCTGGACAGAATTTCTTTACATAAGATTCTACGGAAGAGTTCCCTCCACCACAAGTGCAAACTTGCACAGACAGGGCAGGGGAGATAGTCTTGTTACCTTGGCTAAATCAATTTAAAAGCAAATAGGCACTAGACAATAGTTTCAATATTAACTTACTCTTCCTGCTTTTTCATCAGAGCAAGCCAAAAGGCTGCAACCCCCTTTCACCCTTCCCCTAGCCTTCTTCTAGCTCTCTCCCTGTGTGGTACCCCCTGCCCCAATAAGGTGAACACCCTCCACCAACCAGCCTAGTTATTTACTGACTCAAGCTTGCATTCTGGAGCATTATCAGCTTAATGCATAATTCAAAATCTCTTGCATATGGCCTGTACTTTTGCCTGATCCCCTGCATCCTGAGTGAAAGATAAGTTTTTCCAAAGTGGGCACACAAAAGTTTTCCTGAACATAGTCATTGACCCCCAAATTCAGTCCTCCCAATCTTCCAGAAATCTTCTTGCCTTGTGGCTCCCATATACCCTTGCAAAGTTTCCATACTGTGGAGAAAACAGTCTTAGAGAGGATCTGAAAGTTTATTCCAAGTAGGGAACTGCAAACATTTGGGAAGAAAAGGTTTCTAGAAGTGGGGAAAAAAGTTCACCATTATTACCTTAAGTGTCCTGTTCTAGAGCATCAGTCAGAGGTTTTCAGCAAGGCAACAGTCTTCAGTGTCTGTAATTAAAAAAAAAAAAAAAAAAAAAAAAAAACTTTAGAATTTTTCCTCCCAGTAAGGCAAATGTGTGTGGTGGGAGAAGGACGGTTACTGGAAAGAGAGGCTAGTGGAAAGCTTCCTTAGGTGTTGGTCAAAAAAGTGAAGAAGTCAAAAGTTTAGAAGCACCTAGGAGAGAGCCTAAGGGATGGAGGGAGGAGAGAAGGCTGAGGGTGCAGATGGACTGGGGAAAAGGGAAAGAATAAGATGGCATTTGAGAAGAGAGTGCTATAGGATCAGTTGTATTAGAAGGTTAATTCAGTCAGAGTCAATTCAGAAAAAAAAATAGCTGGAATGATCCCCTTGCCTCTACCAAATTGACTGCTTCTGATTGAATTGATTAAATTAACTAGTTTCCATTTTAAAACTATATATCATTTAATATGAATAGAGAAAATTAGTGGATGAGTCCACCTGCAAATATTCAGACTTAGGTAACCGATATGATCTGATCTGAATATATTAACAACCTGACCTGTGTAAAAAATTATACGTGCATGCACACACACGTGAAAAGTGCAGTGTTGATTTTACCAAGAAGTGTCATCACATTCCCTCCTGGTCCCCCAGAATAGTCACAAGCATATTATAAGCACGCGTACATATAATACATATTCTGAATTTTCCTTTTTATGTGGTACAAAAAATTGGAAATCAGTTTGTCCCCCATAGAGTTAAGTATGCTGTATAAATGTACCAGCGTCCTTTGCCAACAACATTTTTAAAGTCAAGCTCACCTCCCCTTGATGCATTTATGTCAAAATCAGGACATGATACTAAAAATCAGAAGGTCGCCAATATCATTTGGTCTTATTACTAAATGTGGGATTCAAGTAGATGCTTTTTACATGCATTTTGAGTCCACTAAGCAATAATTCCTCCTTTTTTATAAACATAAAGACATGAATTATTAAAAAATTAAAGACATTTAGAATAATGGTCTGCCATACACAAAGTATTTATTTCAACTTTCATCATTCATAGTTTATTGCATTGATTTTTTTTCATCAGTTTACTTAGTATTAGGCTTCCACTGAACTCATCAATAAGAAATGAATTTTGGTAACTTTCAAACCCACTATATTATTTTCCTTTTATTTGTAGTGAATTTTTCTTCTCTCAATGGTATTACTGCAATAAGTCAGTCATTATTTCTTTATGTTTTCCGTTCTTTCTTTAGTATTTCATTTCCCTTTACAGCACATCTTGTGATCACAAAGAAAACAGAGACACTTATTTCTTTTAACAGTTGAAATTGCTGCAAGTGATTTAGCTGTCATTTAATTTGATTCCTCTCTTCTGTCTGTGGAGAAATATGTTTAATGTACTGGAAATTATGTTAATAAGAAAAAGCATTATCTCATTTAATGAAATAAATATACAAATATTTCAAAATAAAATAAAGAGGCAATCTTCGCTGAGAAAAACGTCTCTTATGGTTTGCATAAAATAAACAAATGAGAAAAAATCATGAATATATTGAAACAGTGACAAAAATTATGCCCACATTCAAAGGGGAGGAGGAAGCTTGGTAACTGAATTACTCACAACAATCAAATATATGTTTTTTTAAATTTGGACATATATTAAGACCCGCATTCTTAATTTTATATTTCAAGTTACCTCAAGCAAGATCATTTAATTTTTCTGGAATGGACACTAAGGTTTTTGATAGGTTTCCTTTGTATTTTTTCCTTCTGTTTCAATTGGTCTTTCAATGATTGCTATTGCTCAAATTAATAATTATCAGTAATTTCATTGAAAACATGAGCAACAACCCATGTAACTATAAGGAAGGTTAGAATTCCTTTGATTTTGCTAATCAAAACAGAGTCAAGGAACTCATTCCAAAGCTTTTATATATTAAAATTTATCTAATGCACAAAAAGGTTAAATAAATATTGTTAGTGATTTGAGCTAAACTTGAAGCAATTATGTAATAAAAGCATGACCACAGTAACAGAAACACATAATTAGCAATTTAATTACTGGCATGAAGACAAGCTAAAGATGTCAATAAAAAAAATCTTTAGTGACAAGCCGATTTTACTCTTTGCTGCAATTTGCAAGAAATACTCACCAACCGATGAACAAAATCATTTTTATACAAAGCACCTACCCCTCCACAAACTCAAATATCCAATTTAAAATATTTTTTATTTCCTATCATTGCATAGTGAATCATTATATTTTCTCCCATTTAGATTAGCACGTTCTCTTCTCTGAAAATACAATATTTCCAGTCAGCAAGTAAAGAACATTATGGTTTTTTTTTTAATGAGTTAAAGTAGCAGGTGTTCTTTGTTTCAATTTCATTTTTTCCAGCCTCAATAATATGTTTGACAGCAATGCTTCCCTGTATATGACATTCCAAATATCCTATCTTTTCTCATCTCCTAAGTTTCAGCTGAGAAAATCACATAAACCATCAGTTATTTTAAAAGGAGATAAATGCTAACTATAGTAGAAATCATGAGGGTAATTAGGTATTCCTCTAGGTCTTTTACAATTTTTTTCCCTGCCCATCTCTGTATCTAGGATTGTAGGTGGAAGGTAGTGGAGAAAAATAAGTAACGTCAGTTTATTGTGAAATGGTCCACTTGAATTTTTTTCATTACAACCCAGAGTTTCGGGCTTTTTAAAAGTCCTGAACTATTCATCTTAAAGCATTCAAAGCATCCTTACTACCTTATGTGTCACTGGTATTTAACCAGTAGCAGAAAGCAGATACCTCAAGATAGAACCATATTATAAGGAGTTTTCCATCTCAAGATAAAAAGTGAATCATCCTGGCTGGTATTCAATAGCCACTTGTAGAAGCCTAGCACATAGAGTGAAATCATGAAAGCCAGACTTGCTAAGAAGTTTGGTCTATAAATACCCTTAGGGCATGATGGGATATACTTAAAAAATGAACTCCATCAACTAGGAACATAATAAATAACTCCCAGTAGCACTACCTTTTGTCGTGAACCTGCTGATTCTGAGTATTTTGATATACAGTTCCAGTCAGATATCCTAACTAAATATTCCAGTCTTGAAAAAGAGTACATAATACAAAATCCAAATGTTTAAGGAATCTGAAAATATTTTTAAAGTATATTTTATTTGGTTCTTACTTGATAAGTACCCCAAAAAAAGCAAATAATAAATTGGAGCATAACTATATTTTGGAATCTCAACCTCTTGTCTAGTATACTGGTAAACAGAATCATTTGTTGCCTATATGTTTGGATTAAAGGTCCTTCACTTTAATAGAGTTCTCTTTCCCAGAGAGTTTTGGATCACTGTTCATTGTATATCACTATATTCCAAATTTCTGTTTTAACTGTGAACCTAAACTTAGGTGGATTTTTCAACTCTAATCATAACAAGCTTCAAATTTACCTTCTTAACATACAATTATAGCCCAGATTTTTCATGTGCTTTTTTATTTTTTTAAAAAAGGCATATTAGTTTTCCAAACTCCATGGAAGACCTCTCCTATTAGCCATGATGCCGGCTGGTTAAGCAATAGTGGCTGCCTTTGGAAAGCTTAGGGTGTAGTGAAGAAGATGGTGTGCCCGAAAGTAACAATGTTTCAAAATTCAAGTGCGGTTATGATAAATGCCAAACCACCAACACAATAAATGTGAGGAAGTTCACAAAATAAAGGAGCTCAGGGACTCTGTAAGCAGCCTCTTCATAAGTGGGTATGTGGGGGAGGATTTTCTACAGCTTTAAGACATAATGCAATTCGAATTTGAATTTATCAGCTGAACAGCTCCTTCCATAGGCAAAGAGACAGAGAATGGAAGAGGTTAAATAATTTATTCAGATAATTAATTCACGTGTGAATGTGTCAGCATGGGGACTCAATCACAGTTTTGTTGGTGAACTTGAAGGCATGAAGAAGAAAGTATAAGAAGAAGGAGGGAATGATAAAAAGTTAGCCAGGTAGAGAAGAAGGGAGGGTTTCATGCAAGATGCACAAGACCAAGGTGCTTTGATTACCAAAGGAGAAAAGAGCAGCAAGATCAGAGAAAGATTGGAAATTTAAAAAAAATGGATAATTGGGATTGTGTTCTCTAGACAGTAAGGGGTCATTGATGGTTTCTGAATAGAATGATGGCCCTAATGACTGCAGTGGGAAGCATGGATTGAAAAGCCAGAGACAAAAGACTGAAGGAGATGTTATTAGCACTCTACCCAGACTCCTTTACCTGGGTGCAGCTGTACCCCAGCTGCTGGGAAAGCTAGCTGGTAAGGGTCTCCCCACTTGCTCCCTTTTCTGGAGGAAAGTCCCTAAACCAGTAGAATCCACTTCACAGTGGAGACTAAAGCTGTCCCCTCCACAACCCACACAGACACTACCTGGCCTGGGAGGAGTGGGTTCAACAAAACCCACCTCAACTGGCATGAGGGAGATCAAATGTGTATGGAAAGCAGTAGCCAGACTCTAGCTGAGACCACATGCTCTGCCCTGCTTCCTCTCTCCCTCGATCCTCTTCAGTGCATCCTTGTCTCACGAACACCACCTGGTTCCATGCTTTCTTGTCCCCTGCAGGAAGGATGGGCCATGTCGCTAACAGGCGACAGAAGCTTTACCTGACTCACCCAGAAAAGAATCAGTGCACACATGAAGCGCATCTACAAGGAATTGTGCTTTTCTGGTCTTCTGGGGGTTAACTGAAAATAATTAAAATCTGTATAGCATTGCATGGGAGGGGAGAGCTTGTAATTCAACCACTCTAGCCTGCACAGGAGATAAAATGAAGCCTCCACTTCAGGTGGATGTGGAAAGAAAGAATATACTTGTTCAGTAACCACCAGACACTGTAGTTTTTGCTATCCAAATCCCCTTTGAACATCACAGCTTAGTAAATCATTAACATCCATTTCCTACCCATTGGGAGATAACTCTGCTATGCCTCAACAAAAGCAAACCCTAAATTTACTTCTGTATCTTTATAAACTGTGAAGTGGTGAGGAAGAATAATATTTTGAAATACTAGGAATTTTTAAAAATGTAAATAAGTGTCTCTGTTAGACATAATAATCAGATTTCTTTGGCACCCCAACCCAGTACCATGATGTCTTGAATTCTCATATAATACATTGGTATTCCCTGCCATACTATTAGGGACACTAAATGTCACTTAAATCTAAGTCAAATTTCCTGCTGATGCTTCTCTCCAAAAATTCCTGCTTCTCCCTAAAGTAATGATTGCCACAAAAAGAAAATTAAAAAAAGATCAAGTAAACTTTCAGACTATAAATTCTCAGACAACCTCTTAATAGTTCTATAATGCATGACAGAAGAGAAAAGGAGAGAATAAAATCTAGGATAAAACATGAGAATGTAGTGCCCAAACCACAAATCTTCATAAACTAATATGGCTTGTGTTCTTCCTTCCTTCCTTCCTTCCTTCCTTCCTTCCTTCCTTCCTTCCTTCCTTCCTTCCTTCCTTTCTTTCTTTCTTTCTTTCTTCCTTCCTTCCTTCCTTCCTTCCTTCTTCCTTCCTTCCTTTCTTTCTTTCTTTTTTTTGTTAATGAGATTCTATTAGTTTCCATGAGAGTTTCTTAAAAACAATTTGCTTCTAGCCTGAATGTGGCAGCACCCCTGTAGTTCCACCTACTCAGGACGCTGAGACAGGAGAGTCACTTGAGTCCCAGAGTTCAAGATCAGCCTGGGCAACACAGCAAGAACCCATCTCATTTAAAAAAAATAATAAAATAAAATAAACTCATCTACTATCCAATCTTTCTCCTTCTTCCCCAAATTAGTAACTACCTGGAAGCCGATCTTATCTTTCTACTTTATAGTTTGGTAACAAATTCATATTCTAAATGAACACCTCGCTTGTACAATAGAATGTGTCATTCATTAAAAAATGAATAAAAGAGGCCAAAAAGAAGATTAACCTCTACAGCAGTGTTCTCAAACTTGAGAAGGTTTAGCCTGGTGGGTGAGCCTGATGATAGATTCCTGGGGCCCACTTCCACCATCTTGGATTCAGACCCAAGGGCAGACCAGGAGTCCCTGGGTTTAGCAAGCACTGTAGTAACACTAATGTAGTGATCCACTGAAGAAACAGACCTTAAAAAACTTCTAAGAAAGGCATACTAGCATTGAACTACCTCTGAAAGTGCTCTGCATTCTCCCTTTCCCTACCCATCTTTTGCCGTGTAGATGACTGGATTGCAGTGATAGCACTAAAGGAGAGACAAAAACCTAAAAAGGGAAATTTTGTTTGTTTGGCAGGGAAAGGGGAATGGAGATAATGAATTTGAGCTTGAAAATGTGTAGCTTTAGGCAATGTGGGCTTAACTGTTCCTAAATCAGGCACAAGGAAAACGCCAAATTCCTTCAAAAACAATGGTGTGCATTTTGAAATGTACTGGGGAGAATATCACCAAGTCATCAGAATAAAGTGTAACCCCTGAGTGTTGTTACTGTCCTTGAAATATAGCCACCAACTTCCCCTGAACTGATACCTCCCGTATGTGAGATTATAATACCGTTTGGAGATCAGTCTTGGTTCTCAGACCCACTCTGAGAATGGACTCTCATGAGTTACAGGGTGTTAATTGTGCAAAGAGTAAAATGACCTTTTTTGAATAACCTTTGCCTAAGTGGACAATTAGCTAAATGTAATCATATTTGTTACTAATTTATTTTGCCTCAAAGCAATGAAGAAAGACAAAAAAGTATTTTCACTTCCACTTGGGATGAGGTAATCCCTCTTCATAGTTTCATAACGGTGCATCAAATAGGGTAAGCTAAAACTCAATTCCACTTATTTCTGGCAGTTTCTTAATATAAACAATTGGGACCACTAAAATAAAGTCTAATAGTAATGGCAATGATGACAATGAATGAGGCAGACTGTAATGTATTTAAATGCAAAGACAAATTAATATTCAGTGTTTCTCCCAAAACACTATCTCTGGGGCACGCATAATGAAGCTGAGCTACAAATGGCTTGTATACTCGTGGGTTGTCTGGAGAGAGGTATAGTGGAGAAAGGTGCTTTTTATTTTTTTTTTAATTGAATGTAATCCAACAAAGATTTGGCAGACTACATATTTAAAAGGTTGGGAATGCTCGCAGAAATTGATTCATTCACACTGTTGTGAATCATTTAGCACACACTTCAAAGAGAGTTTAGCTTCTTAGTCTCTGCCTCCCACTTCCCGAGAAAGGCTGTTAATCAAAATGAAGACTTCTAGATGCAGCCCTGGGAGCAGGACAAAGGGACTAGAAAGAAGAAACACAGTGTGGAATGCTTTTCCTCTTTAAGGGCAGTTCCAGTTGTTTTGTTTTTGGGGTTTTTATTTTGAGGTGGCACAGTTTAATGTACTAGTATCATATAATTAATATCCAGATTCTCAGACTGGGGTCATTTCTGATGCAGAAAGACAAAAGTAAGTCCCTCGTTTAGGAAATGCTTCTGAATCTGCCTATGTCAAAATGTGTACTACCTATTTCATTTAAATGCCGCTCTTCTCCAAATAATAAGATCATAGAGGAGCTTGGAGGTAGCTCAGTGGTAAAGTGCATGTTTAGCATGAGGGAAGGAAGCTCTGGGTTCCGGAGCATCACATGTGCAAAAAAAAATTATAAAGGGAACATTACTGTAAATTATCTAAATGACAAGGAGCATGTCTATTTGTAAGAAAATGTTGGGATTGTAAAACTAAAAGTCTTTAAAGAAAATATTTAGATGCATTTTAATGTTTTAATAAAAGGAACAAAATCTACCAATTCAGTGGTGGACTTTAAACCAAGGACATTGAATATAGATCATTGCAGAAGCTGAAGTACACACACTCGTGTACACACACACATGTTCACATGCACAAAATAACAGAATAAAGTCAATAAGATTTGCTAAATCTCTTTTATTCTGAAAGAGCCAGAAAATTTACTAGTAATTTAAAAATAAAAGATGATAAATTACCAATAAGTCAAATATGCAAGTTATAAATGGTTAGCTGTTAAGAGTTGAAAAATGATAGTTTTGAATAATTAAAATAGCAAAAAAAATCATGCTTAAAGAAAACAATAGAGTAAATATGTACTTACTGTCTGACATATGAACAGAAACAAATGTAGATGTTTATAAAACCAAAGAAAGATGAGCCAGAGAGTGGACAGGTGGCCCGGAGCGCACTTGGCCCACCTCGCATGGGACCTCACCCACCCTGTCCTGACCACCACTCTCAAAGGGAAGCTCTTGGCTATGGACTCCAACTCCACCACCAAAGGCCTTTTCTCAGTTATTGCAATATATTAACGGGCAGTGTTAACACTACATTCATCTACAAAGAACAGTAATAGGAAGGGAAGGGGAGGAATTCATATTTTAAATATCTGAGGTAGCAGAAAACATGCAATCCAAATCACAGATAATTTAAAGATCACTTATGCTTGGTTTTAAGATACATAATACACCTACTGATATTTGCTGAATCTCTCCACTTTGTAGATATAAACAAAACCCATGACAAAGTGACTGCTTTGCTATCTGGCCTCAAGGAAGAACTGTGGTTCTTAATTCTTTATCTTAAAACACTTTTTTCACGCCTCCAGTATGTCAGATGTTGTGTTTTAAATTTAATTCTCATAGTCATCTTCTTAGGATCCCCATTTTAGAGATGAGGAAGGAACAGAGTGGGTCTGTAACCTGCCAGGCTTTGAGCATTCACCCATGTCACTGGTTCTTGTGGGAAGTCAACAGCAGGGGGCAGACACCCAGGGCTGTCCATTTTCATGCTCATCACTCTCACTTGAGCTTCTGCTATCAAGTCTCAGCAAAGTGCCTTGCTCTCTGTGTATGGGGGTTACAAACAGGAATTTCATAACATGGACGTTCTTTCCCTCCACGTGTACAATTAGTTTTCATTTGGCCATTTGTGACTAGTGCTGTGAACACTAAAGGACAAACGTGGATGTTGTTTAATTTAAAACAGAGGTTCTCAACCCTGGCTGCACAATTAGAATCATCTGGGGAGCTTTAAAAAAAAAAATCCTTGCCCAGGCCCCATCCCTGGAGATTCTGACTTAATGGGCTGGGGTGGGGCCTATGCACTGGTATTTTTTCAAAAGCTCCCCAGGTGACTCTAATGCTCAGCCAGGGTTGAGACCCACTGATTTTACAGCCTGGGTACAGCAGCCAAGATATTCCTGCACGACTAGGCAGGAAAGTCGATTTTTAACCTACAGTACATCATGGATTTATGCTCTTAGTAAGAAGATCTTAGTTTTGTAAGCAATAATATGGGAATGACAGCATATTACACACCGAGCTAAAGAATTTAGTTAGAAGGCTTTTTCGCATCCCTTCCAGATATGGGGTGACCTAAAACTCAAGCATTGTTTTGTGATCTTAAAGAAGGGAAAGTGGGGCATGGGTACAAAAATAAAAGGGGGCTATCATTAGCATCAATTTTTTTATAAAATGAAAAAAATCAATTTTCTCCATTTAGACAGGAAGAACAAATATATTTGATAAATATTATTAACAGCATCTTTAAAATCATGTTTGAATTTCATTTCAAATCCACATTTACTTTACACAATTTAAGAATCTCAGAAGCAATGAAGTATTGTTCTAAGATTGATAGTTCCTCTTGCAACATGGTAGGATAATGACATTGCCCGTATTCAGGCTTCAACCTCTACACAAGAAATTTCTACAAGAAAAGAAACCAACCCTGAGCAACATGTGTCAAAACTTCATCATTCAACTTCTCAAGTAAAAAGTTACCCCCCAAAATTATAGCAGACCACCTTTTCCTTTAATCTTTAAAGACAAGTAAGTATTTCATATAGTAAAAGGCATAAAAAAGCATTTTAACTTCACTTGATTCTTTTCAGGTTCTCTCCATCATAGAAACTGCTAATAGTAGCATTGGGAACACTTGAAAGTAAAACCAGTAAGGCAAATATTTCATTAAAATCTTAGAAGCCTTTTTAACTTGGTAGTACAATCAGGTAACGTGATAATTATGTTATATTGAGATTTATTACATTTTGATATCAGGCCACATCCCTCAGCCTATATTTGTTATCTATGATATTCCTGAGGTTTTCATGGAAAGCAAGACTAGTACAAGAGTGATGAGACGCTCAGACACAATACTTGACCTAAATACATTATGTAGCACTGGGTGTCTGTTAAATAGGTCAGCCTGGGCGCTTAAAAGTTATGCAAAACTTATTTCTGCCACACAGGAGATATGTCACTAGTCAAGCTATATAAAAATCAGCTTTCTAGGCAGGAAGAAAATGTTTCTCATCACTGAAGGAAAAGAAAAAAAAAACTGGCCATACATAAAATGTCTTAAATACTATACTACGCTTGTCATATGTTTTTAGGCCACAGAAAGTAATAAAAGCAATGAGGCTGATGAAATGCTGAACAATTCTGGGATTCATTTACGTGGATGGGAGTTCTTTGAACACTGCTATAGAAATTCTTATTCTTCCAGCAAAAGCAAATGGAATTCTGAAGGTGTGTAGGTCTCAGCTACCAAACCAAAGTGATGCATATTTTCACAGGAGGCAGACCTTCCTGATTGCTTTTAACAGGGATGAAAAGTAGAAAGTTGTATATCTCATCAGGGACAAATAGTCTTTCACCGATCCCTCTGCCTGTACTCTGGACAAAGGTGTGTTCTTGCTTCTTGTGTCTTCCTTAGCTGCCAAAGGTGTGCAAGCCATTATTTAGAAAACATTCTAAAATTCTTTCCATGCTCAAATCAATAAGATTTTATTGTGCTAAGATTTCTGCTTGGCCACAAGGCTCTGAAAACACAATGTTTCCCAAAATGTGATCTCAGGAAGTAACCCCATAAACAATAACTAGGAAATTATTCGAAATGCAAATCACAATCCAACTGAGATCTACTGAATCAGAAATTCTGGAATTTGGGTGCAGTGACTTGTGTTTTGACTGACCCTCCAGTTTGAGAACCCCTGAACTAAGCTATTCATTACTCTGCTTGAGAGTGGATATAAACAGTTCCCACTTAACCAAATAACTCTTAATTATCCTTAACAATTACGGACCAGAAGCAAGGTAAATTAAAGAGTATCCCCAAATCTCATATAAGCCAAAGTCAACCTCTTCCTCCAAATAAACTTTTTATAAACAATGGGCAAGTACAATGTTTATAAAAGACCCCAAATCCTGGCCAACTTGAATTTGGTCCATATTAAAAGCTCTCAGGGGATTTGTCTGCTTCTGGAAATATGAATTAAAGCAGTGGACTTGCTCAGAAGAAATAAGATATGAAGAAAATAAAAGCACACTGCACAGAATACTCACTAATCATATGGTTTAACCCCTAGGAATTGAAAAAAATTACATAGTGTTTAATAAGAAAGTTAATTCATAGTAAGGTGCCATTTGTAGGCTTTAAAATACACACACACACACACACACACATCTTAAAGAATGAACTTTCATAGGTAGACATTAGGGAATATAAATTCCCCAAGTCCTTTAGATTTGTTAGCATAATAATATATACTGTTTGAATATTGGTGCTGATCAGTAGCTCTTACACACTAAAATAAAATTCAGTGCTTCAGACTTTGCACTGAATGACTGAGTTTTTACCTCTCACTTCATTACCCTCCACACCCTCTGAGTAGGTTTAGTTTAATGTATTTGAGTTCCATTTCTGAGAGCACAAACTCTTATGATTTTGCATGATTGAAAGACATTCATTAAAGACACAGGAAATGAAGTGTATGCAAATCTGAAGCAAGCTAATAAAAAAATCTTTAAAGAAAAAAAAAAAACCTATCTGTTCCCAGCAACACTCTGAAAACAAAACTCCAAGCAAAAACAGATCCCAGCTGCTCAACTAAACTGTAATACACTCTGGGAAACAGCATCCACCTTATCCCATACACCTGCTTGCCAACAGAGAGGCAGCAGGAAAATCTGCATGAGGAAATGCAAAGGAAAAGGTAAACATGCTTCTTCATTTTGCATTATCACTCTAGACTCTCAAACAGATTTTTACTGCTAGCTTCTTGCTTATATACTGAACTTCACAGAGGTTAGTCATATATTGTAAGTAGCTTCAAAGTCAAAATCAGTTCCTATGGGACAAGTGATTTTCTTCTCTCTCTGACCTAGTGAATGCAGCAATGCCCTACACAGAGTATCTCTGCCCTGAAGGTGTTTGTGTCCCACCACCTTCCCCCCTAATGCTTATAATAATGCTAGGCAAAGTGACAAAAATAAGTCTGCCCTGAGTTTGCATATCGAAAACAAAATACATACAATGCTGCTGCGGCTTTTATTGCTTTGTTATTTCATCATTATTCACCACAGTTCTTGCCTTCATTTGCAGAGTTTGGGTTTTAATGTAATGGCCATTCAATAAAAATGTTGCTTTTAAGGGTTTGCATATCATCCCATTTTCTCTTCAACCCTTCAGCAACCATATGGCAAGCAATCAGGTCTGCAATCACTAGGTCCATATTATGTAGAGCATGATTTCGGCATTATGCTATTACCCATCTGTTTCTGTAGAAAAAGACATGAACCCATGTATAAGAGGTCAGTGGTTTCATTGCACACCGTATTCCAGAAATCCATCTCTGTTCACTTGAGATCACTTTTGTGATTTACTCTAGTCTCCAGGCCAGACTTTCTCTCTCTCTCTCTCTCTCTCTCTCTCTCTCTCTTTTTAAAGAAATACAGACAATCAGCACAATTTGTCTGTCTGACTGTTGTATAAAATTATTTGCAACTGTCAGAATAGGCACTTAAACTTTCTTACTTAAGGATATTTATCCCAAGATTCTGCACTTTAAAAAAAATGTGGGCGGTGAAAAGAGGAAAAATCAATCTTACTTGATTTTACATTTTTTAACTGTCTCCACAATAAAAATGACAGAATTTTCAGGCAGAAGCAGATATAGAGCAAGGGAGAAAGTTCAGGTTCCTGCCTTCAGTTTGAGAGCTCCTAACACCAACATAGACTAGCTAATTCTTCTGGGCTCAAGGAATTTGTGTGAGTGTGTATGAGTGTGTGTGTGTGTGTGTGTTTGTCTGTGTCTGTGTCTGTGTGTACACATACATACATGCTCTGTGGGTTCACATACATGATTTTTTAATAGGAGACCAAATTATTTGAGTGGCTAGTTCAATTAGGCATTTCACAAATAGCATTTATCATGAACTTCAGACACAAATCAATTATGACTCAAGATTTGGAATAGTTCATAGTGTAATAAGTTTGATGGTGACTTTGTTAGGCAAAACTTGCCACAAATACTTCCCTATCTTCTCCACTGTATTGAGCTATTTCTACTGGGAAATTGACTAAGGAAGCAAGACAAGAACACACCAAATGGGCATGAATCCCAAGACAGGGAATCTTTGCAAAATCTACAGAGGTCATCAGGAATGGCATTCAAGAGATGTGCTTTTCTGTCCTATCAAGGGGTTCTCAAACCTGGCTGCAGGTTGGATTACGTTGGGGAGGTTTCAGAAAAATTCCAAAACCTGGGTCCTGACCCAAGAGATTCTGACTTAATTCACCTGGGGGTGGCAATGACAATTGGATTTTTAAAAGCTCCCTGGGTATTTTTACTGTGCAGCCAAGATTGAGAACCTCTCATTCAGTGAAACATACTTAAAGAAATATCATCGTACTTCATCAATTAAAAAAATGCAATGATAGGGCAGGGTGTAAATACCACAGAAATTAATGAAAACTGTAAAATGCTGAAGGTATAACAAGGCAAGAAATTACAGGCTGACAACCATCAATTACAAAATAAATGCTGTTCAACCTTGGAAGTAATAACAGTGGTGAGACGTCCATATAGACTTGGCTTACAGTTTTATTTACAATTTTCAAGAAAACTAAATATCATAGAACACACAAAAACAATGTTAAAGCTGGAATTTTAGTAAAATGTTACCAAATTTAATTAAAACTCTACAGTTGAAAAAGATTGTTACAATGTAATGGTAGTTGGAATAAAATAAAGCCAGTTTACTTAAAATTTACTATGTACGTACTACAAATTATTCAAATAAAAAACATACAGAAAAAGGCTATACATCCCTTTCACAACTAATTCACGTGACCATAAATCCTAAAGTGTTGATACATGTTGTACCTTTAATTCAAAAATTTTAAGGGCAAATACTTTGGAAAATAAAATTAAATTGTTTACCTGCAGAATTCACCTTTGCCTGGATATGTCCCAGATACTCAAACCAGCAGAATCAGAGTTTGATTAAGAGGAAATAAGCAACCTATTTTTCCTAGTGGTGCAGAAAAGTATTTGTCCATTCCTTTCAACATTACTTAGAATGAAAACAAAATGTGTTGACTGATTATGTGGTGACATAATAATTACTATTCATTAAAACATCTTTTCTAAAATGGAATTGAACTTGTTTACAATATAGATCACATATACAATTATAATAAATTATTTAAAGTATTCAAAGAAAGAAGAAAAAATATTCCAGTTTTAGAGGTTAAAATAGTTCCATAACTGCCACAAAATTTGGCCCCATATTTCCTGGCTGTTAAGGAAAAAAGAAACATGGTGATTTCTACAAATTTTATTATCATTTAAAAAAAAAAACACTGAAGCTCTTCAAATCAGACAAAGATGTTTTTGACACAAAGTTTTGAGAACTTGTATCATAGGGGATACTATGCAGTTAGCATTGGCTAATATAATGTGGACAATCCTCAACAATTTTATTCATTTATATATTTATTTATTTATTGTAGTTGGACACAATACCTTTATTTTATTTATTTATTCTTATGTGGTGCTAAGGATCGAACCCAGCACCTCCCATGTGCTAGGCGAGGGCTCTACTGCTGAGCTACAACCCCAACCCCTCAACAAGTTTTGTTTGTTTTTTAATATTTTTTTAGTTGTAGATGGACACAATACCTTTATTTATTTTTATGTGGTGCTAAGGATTGAATCCAGTGCCTCACATGTGCAAGGCACACGCTCTAATACCGAGCTATAGCCCCAGTCTCCAAAAGAAAACACAAGTACTAGAACTCTCTGCATGGATTTTGTATACCATCCTATTTATGGCTACTGTTCCTAATGCTTATTTTCTCTTCATCTTTATTTCCAATACTATCATTATTTTTCTTATTATTATTACTATTTATATATATAATTACTATTTATATATATTTATATAATTATATATAACAAAGTGTGTATATATGTTAAATATATACATATATGTATGTGTATATACATATATACTGTATTACCAACAAAAATTTTAAGATACATATACATCTATACATACATATACATATATATACATACATACATATACACATATATATGCATACACATATATATATGTATATATATGCATATATATATATTTATCTTAAACCTTTTTGGTGGTGACACAGGATACAGAAAGTAAATAAATACAATTTTTAAAGAGTTAGTGATGAAGGGCTGATCTATCAGATTTGGGATCCAGTGCTTTGTTGACAAGTCTTGCTACTTAGACAAGATTCCTGGTGATTGTGGGCCTTTAAGTTCTAAGTCTCACCCTAGCAACAGGACAGTCAATAGTCCAAGCATTAAATTCCAAGGCATTGCTTTTCGACCTTTAATGTGCATGTGAATCACTTGTTAAAGATGAAGATTCTAATGGAGTAGGCCTGGGGTTAGGACTGACATGGTACATTTGCTACAAGCTCTAAGGTAATGCTAATGCTGCTGGTCAGCAGCAGCATTCATGCAAAACCTTGAATAGCAAGGGCAGATAGCCAATGACAGGGGGCACTCTGATCAAGACACAAAGTATTCTACATTGGTAACTACAGGTCTACAAGCATGGAAAACCAAGTAAGCAAGGTTTAGAGCTTATCTGCTCACAAGCAGTCTGTTTATCTGCAAGTACCCTTGGCTATGTGTGAAAGGGTTCTTTGTCTCATTTCACTTCACAAACTGGTCTAAGTTGTTTGCAAGTTTTGTTGCTTGTCAACTGAGGTGGTAAGCATCCTGAGGAAAAGTACTGTTTATATACCTTTTCTTTCCTCTTCTTCCCCCAGCTAGTAGTAGTCATGGTTGTTACACAAACATGTGTGTTGCATGAATAGTTAGTTGACAACCAAGATACAAGGTATAGTCCTACCCCTGCTTAGTTACAGGAGTAACTCATTTTGAAAATCATTTAAATCTGAAGGGTCAAAAACATATAAGAATAGTAATTGGTTAAAATTGGGGGTATACAGTTGACAAAACCATATTATAATTGAATTTCACTATGAATCTTGTTCACTTTCAAAAAGTCTTATATTCATTCATAAATTCATTAAATATTTATTGAGAGCCTCATGATTTACAGTCTGTTGGAGTAGACAAAAATGAGGTTGACAAATAATTGAATTCTAAAATAAAATAAACTGAAAGTACTGTGTCTGCCTGGATCCTTCGAGATGCAGATACCAAGGGAGAGACTGGGCTAGCCCTCAGACCACCATGCAGTGTGAACCTGAGGGAAGGAGAACAGGGTAGAAGCCTCCTAGCCTGCTGTGCTGAGGAAGAGCCTGCTGGCATAGAGGATTCTGCTCTCAGCAGAGATCCAAGGTTTGGGAAAACAGTCCTGACTTGGCATGCCCCAGCGCAATGACTGGCTGAGGCATGTGGGAGGCGTGGCCTTGGCGCAAACTGACATTTTTCTGCATTTGGAGTGTGCAAGTACATCCTTAGGGCTCCCACGGGCACTTTCTAGGTGTTGATACACTATGGGGCTACTACAGACTTTTGACACAATCGTATGTGTGAATATATTTAAAGAATATTCTAATTGACAGCTCCATACAAAATAGAGTGCAAGTATGGTCTTCATCATCATCAAACACATCAGTAACAGTCAATACTTGATAAAACCATATGTAATCTGATGCAAGGAAAATATATTAAAATGCTCTGCATTAACAGATTGTACCATTCAGTCAAATGATAGCACTTGAGATTCATGAGGTTGTTTTTATGTAATGCATGAGTCAAAAAAAGAAAATGACATACCTTAATCCACATAAAAACTTAAATTGAAACCTTTGTTTTACTTGATTTTCTTTTGTAAAATCAGTTATGGTCCTTGTGTTTATCTTATAGAAGTTGTATGTTCTTGTATCTGCATATGTTTTACATTGTTCAATATAATTTTTTGAATGAATTTCCTATAAACTCAAAACTAAAATAATTTATGTTTTACTTTCATTTATGCACTATTTTTACTGCAAATAACAGTCATTTCTTACTTTCTACATAAATCTGCTAGTTTTATCATTAAGTTAGGATGGATTTAAAAGTATCTATACTTTATATATCATATTGATTTAAAAGTCTCTTTGTTAATTGATATCTGATAAAAATTGACAGTTTTATCTATTCTAAAACTCCTTTGTGAATGAGTCAATATTCTGTTTTTTTGGCAAAAATAAATTATAATTCTACACTATCTCATTACTATCCCCAGATCAGTATTAAGTGCACTAGGGGCCATTTTAACTTGGATTTGTTATACCAATCAAATTTTATAATCCATTTCATTTGGTTGCCCGCATTGCCATTCTGTGGCCAGCCATGAATCAGCTTCCCCTGAGTACAGATGCAATTGCCCAGTTTGATGTTCAAAGAGTCTGGATGAGCACATTTTCAGGTCCCTTGGATTGTCCATTCCCATGCCCAAGGAGGTACATGGCAGGTTAGGAGGGCACTGTCATAGTTAAACTGTTTGATCCCTGCTGCTGCTTCCCCAAGATATAGAAATAAAAGACGCCTGTGGCTCTCCTATTATTCCATTTTGTCTTATTTTAAATGTGATGGCCTAACCTTTCACACAAGCAGCAGGGAACTTTGAACTTTTCAGAATGCATTTAAAAATATTCAGCTCAGTATTTGTTAATGATATACAATTGCATCACTGCAGAATCTTCCACAGACCTGAGAAATCAGAAATAATTTACAAGGCTAAAGGAATCTTTTTGCTCTCGAATCTGAGTATACAGTTTCAAGACAAATATCTCTCAAATAAGATCTCAGGATATTATCAGCAGAACTAGAGAAATCTTATATCAAAGCCCAATTCTTATGGGAAGAGGTCAAACTCCAAAGTAAGGAGAAATCTGACACGTTTTTCTGAGATTAGGTCATAGGAGAATGTTTGAGGTGAGGCAGACAGGAGAAGCAATGTGGAGAGTTACATCTTTGCTCTTAGTGGAATATCTGCCACATTTATACATGTAAATGTCTTATAGCCAGTACATTGGACTGTGGTTTTTTTTCCCCCAATATCCTGTGTTCAACATAATTACGGTAAACATTTCAGAAAGTGGACTAAGGAACCAAAGGATGTTAGCAGCAGGATTATAAAGCCCCCCTGTTCCAATGCAACAAATGCAAGCAGGGCTTCTGAAATAATGAGGAGACAGAAAAAAAAAGGAACAAAAGAAGATAATACTTAAGGTAACAACTGCAAAATGAATGATTGTTTCTTAGAAGAGAGGTTCACATTTAATTAGCATCACTGCATTTCATGAGACAAAAAAGTTAAGATGAAGAGACTCTCAATGACTAATCAATGAGTACAATCCAGGGTAGTACACTGAATTTCACTGAAAAAAAATATTATTATACCTAAAATTATATCAAATTATGCAGAAAAAAGTAAGATGCTATATTTACATAAGGGTCTTTAAATTATAACCATGGGTCATAATTCCTAAAAGATGCTCTGCAATTTTAAAAAATAACTAAATCCCACAGGATTATGATTTTAAATGACATGGAACAATTAAATAATATTAATAACTGTACAACAGCAACAACAAACACTATCCCTCTTCAAAAAAAAATCTTTCTTGGACTCTGACTACCTGTATCTATAGAAATGGCAAATATATGGCATGCTTATTGTCCTTCCACTCTCCTGCCACCCTGGCATACAATTGATAATCAATAAAGAGACTCTTGCAGCTAATCTCAGGCTTATCCCAGAAGTCTCACTATACACCAGAAACAGCCACTGCCAATCAATAGGATTTGGCAGGTGATTTGAAACCTATGTGCCATTGCTGACTTAAAGCACATATTCTTTGGAACACTCAATTTAGCACTTATTTATATACTTCTTGGAATTATTCTGCAACTGTGTATGTGTGTGTACATGGAAAAGAGACAGCCTCCTGTGCATAATTTCATGATAAATCCTAGTAGGGAGGAGACCATGATTCTTTTTCAGCATATCCCTAGGCACCAAGCATAGTTCTTGGCTCATTATCTGTTAATATATATTTATATTATATATTATATATACATATATATGTATGTATATATGTATATATACATATATATATACATATATTTTTTTGATTAAACAAAAAGAAAGAATGAATGAATGAGGCCAGGGCTGGGGATGTAGCTTAGTGGTAAAGCACTTGCCTAGCATGTATAAAGTCCTGGGTTTGATCCTCAGCACAAGAAAGAAAAAGAAAGGGAAAGAAAAAAAGAATGGGTCTATCAGCCAGTTTATTGCCATATTTGACAGTACTTGCCTGTCTAATCACAGCAATATATTGTGATCCAAATGAAATCAAACTTAAGAAACTATGACACCCAAGGTAACTGGAAGGGTTGAGTGAGTATAGAAATACTGGTCCACAATCTCCCATCTGCAACTCTGAGAACAAAAAGCTCTGAAAGGCTTTTCATAACTCATGTGGCAGCAAAACCAGACCTGAACTAATTTCAAGAAGATTATTTTGAATCTTTATTTATCCCACTCAGTGTGAATATTCATACATTGCAATGAAGAAACATGAATATGTTTGATTATAGGGTGCTGCCCCAGACCCAGCTGGAGATATTGCATAATCCGCATTACATGCACCATATTACCTTTCTAAAAGAAAATTTCTGAATGCAGAAATATGTCTGCCCCAGGGGTTTGGGGTAAGGGATTGTAGACATGCAGGTGTGGACTTCCAACAACTCGATCTCTGACCTATTGCACAAGTGAGCTACATCACTTAGTCTGATTCAATAATTTTTAAAGAAGAGACATTTAGGAGATACAATGCTAAACAAATCAACTTTTATTCCACATCAGCTCTTTTCATATTATAAAGTGTAAAGAGGATGAATCTGGGCTTTTGATCTCTTTGAGATCAGCTTTGCCACTTGGGAACATGTGTCCCATCCTTTCTGCTTAAAGGAATTTCAGTCTATGTAAAGCAACTTGGAATTTCACACTTCCTCTACTGGATTTCAAAAGCAATCCCATGTTAACAGCTAATTAAAGCATCCTGGGATTTCATCTGACCCATGATATTTGTAAACATACAGTGCACTCACTGTACCACATAGTAGGTTTCCCTTGTCAGTCATTCCTTTGATGACCTGACTTCCTGGAACATACTCATATACACATATGAAAGAAATGCATTTCCAGGAAATATTTTTAATACCATCTCAATACCAGAGAAAACTTATTAGATCCCTACAAAATGCAAAAGACAAAGAATCAAAAACATGATTTTTCAGTTTTTAAGAAACAGAAGTTGACAAAGGCATTTAACAGAGTCTTTTAAAAGCTTGCAGCATTATTCACTCAGCCTTTGCCAAATGCTTTCCTTCTGCATGAGTTTGCCACCTCCCAGCAATGCAGTTTATTGTCGCATGTGATGGGGAACAGACCTGTTTGTGCTGTCACAATGGCCAATAAAACTGAGCTGGAGACTCTTCATTTTAAACCTAAAATAAATAACTAGATTTCATTTAAACCTCCCTGTGTGAATCACGGCAATCTTCCCAGAGTCCTCACTTTAGCTGCTTTTAATGCCCAGCTACTTAGGAATCACAAGTGTTGGCGTGTTTAGTGACTCTGATCCTCCCATCAGTAAACTGATCTGGTGATAAAATGGAAAGGGCCTTGTACTATTTGCATTTTTACTCAGTTTAGTCACAGATCACAAAATAAATTAGTAAATTGAGCAACAAGGCTTCCCATTTACAAAACCCCAACGTTTGAAGTAATCATCTATGCTTAAATTCACAAATCCCTAAAAATGTAATAATTTCCCTGTCAACTAATGAAAATAACAGTGCTACAGCATCCATTTAGAGCCCTCTATGCCAAAGGCCATAAGCTGTGAATCTGAAATTAAAAAACAAAACAAACAAACAAAACATATGACAAATGAATGGGTTGTACTGGTGAATTTTTCTGAGGCCCTCCCCTCTTTAAATATTTAGGACACAGATGAATGTGGGATAGAGATGGAATTTGAGAGGAGGAATCCGATGATCCAGCAGAGTGACTGGAAGTCAGGTATGCTCACAATTAAATGGACACTGAAATAATGCCACTTTAAGGTCTTTCAAGGCACCAGAGAATCTGGTTGTGCTCCTTCAGCCCTGTGACAGCCTGAGCAGTCATCATTCAAGACAAATACTCGATTGCTTAGAGATGATAAGCTCATGCCAAATGCTATAGAAATTTCAAACTCTAAATATTCCTGCTCTTTAATAGAGGCTGGAGTGACTGGCAGGAACACTAACACACTTAGGAGGAGAAAACTTGATCTAGGACTCCAGAAGAAAGACTATCTCATAGAAAATATGCAAGCATTTTTTTTCTGACTATATAGTGGTCCAGGCACTCTCTTATGACAGTGGCCTTCCCCCACCAAATATTTAGCATATCTTTCTAGGAGAGATAAAGAAGATGAGCCACCACTACTGATATTTTTACTGGTACCACAGGAAACTTGAGTTTGCAAACCCTGAAATCAGAGCCCCAGCACTTCAGTTTTTTCTACAAGGAGGGCTCTTAAGTAGAATCAATCCAGACTTCTGTGGTAGGAAACCCATGCCAAGCCTTTGGACCACCAAAGATGGAGTAATTATAATATACAGTAGAAAACAAGCACAAAAACCCTGGGTTTGCCCCTAGGCTATGCAATATCTTTACCAACATCACAGCCACATGAAATGGACAACTTGGAATCTTTGTAATAATGGTATCAGGTAACTAATTAAAGGTAGTGGGAAAAGGAAGTTAAACAAAAGATGGGGGAGAAGGGAGCCAATACCCAAACTATTTGACTTTGGAATGGCCGGGTTACTTTGTTTCAGTTCAAGTCACTGAACCCTAGAAGCAAGTCAATGATGAACTTTATCAAATGAAATGCAATCATCGGGCCAAACCAGTTTGTTTTTATTGTGCTTAATTTCTTCCAATAGTTGTGAAATATCAAATATGCCATGGGGAACATGGTACATGATCTAATAAATATACTACAAATTCCGCCGTGAGCGCTAATGAGACTAAATAGCTCACAGTCTTCTTGGTAACCACTTTGTTTTTAATAGGCATAAGTTTAAAATAAAATTTACTGTAGATTCAAAAATGAAGCCCTTAGAGGTAAAATAAATAAATAAATCATAGCAGCAATGTGACTCCTGGAATATCTACTTATCTAGTGAGATATTTTCTTTATGTGTCATAAAAATAAAGATGAAATAATCACTGTTACTCGAGTTTGAAACACATTGTTTCTGAAAATGTAATGTGACTCCATATGACCTCTACCAAAGAGTGCAAAAGACAAAACAGCAAAAATAAAAAAAAAAAAATTGCCATCTGATTCATCATAGCACATTCCTTCCTGATGCAAATCTCATTTCTTTATTGTGCTGCTCCTCAATAATGGTGGTCATCTAAGTACTGCTAATCCTTTTAGCAAGCACTAATAATTATGCATTAGTACAAATAACATTAAAGCCTTTTTTTTTCAAATAATTACATATATAATGGATGTGTCTTTTAAAAGTTGTTTACAGCTAATTAACCAATGAATAATTGTTTTCTCTTCCTGAACAGGGAAAGCTTATCTTAGAGTCACAGTTAAAAATGCTTTTTTCCAGTTTTACAGATGTTGTTAGCAATTAAAACTGTTAAAACACTATTAAAAAGAAATTCTTGTATTAAAGGGCTTACTCATCCCAGTTGTTGTGGTTTCTCAACTACCAAATCTTTTAAAAGTCATTTCCAGTTTGAAAGGGCACGGGTGGCCCTGAACCCAACAAACCCCTCTCTAAATAGTTGAGGTCCTTTAGTATCACAACAGTTTGCTTGTTGCTATATGACTAGTTTAATTGTGGGCTGTAATAAAGGTCATAATTAATATCCCAACACAGACACTAACAAACAATTTTAAATTGCCAGCATAATCAAATGATGCAAACATCTATGAGCTACAAAAGTTCATTGCCGCAACTGACAATTTCTTAATTGTATTCAGTCATTCATGGAAATTTTATTAACATCGAACTGATGTATCCTGCCCTTACTCTGTCACAACACCAGGGATCTAATTTCATTATTTTCCACAAGATTTGCTTGACTACTGCCATGATTCTAATATTGCTTTAGTCCAGATGTTTATGCTATTTAAATTAGGAAGAAAAGGCTTTTGGGTAAACACAATTAAAGAAGTTTTTTTTTTCAAATTTAGTTTAACAAACTTCTTTTAATTAATGCATATAGATGCAACGTTGAAGCTTTTTCACTGGTTTTATGTTCATTTCCTACTGTGTGCACCGTACATTGAGGGTACAGCTACAGCTAAATATAACCACCTTTTAATTTTTCACTTACATCTGAGTGCTCATTAAAGTGAAAAATAGAAGCACATGACTGCACTTTAACTTTAATCAATCTCATATGTGTGTGTGCTTGTGTGCACAACTTGTATTCACACACATGCTCATCACAAACACACAGATGTACCTGAAGATTCCAGATAAATCTGTCTGATATTTGGTCACCTTCAGAATTCCTTTTTTTCCCCAAAATAATCTCATAGTAATAAGTATTTAATAGTGCTGAGTAGTCTCTGAAACTGAATAGTACTTTCAATGCATTGAAAAGTGTTAAAAAATAAGGGGAGAGAAAAACCTCTGTTAATGGGTTACTGATGCAATTTATTTGCATGGGGGGAAGCTTTGAAACTCATGTTCATCTCATAGGAGCTCAGTTCTAATACACAAGATCTTTGTTTTCTTAGGCAATAATTTCATTCATTGACTTCCTCATTTAAGTGATTGTAATAACTCAAAAGTACTGGCATGCTATTTAATACTGGAAAGCTAATAAATTTATATCACTTTTGGAAAAAGTGTTATGGTCAAAATGCCAATGTACAGAAAATGGATATTGTTGCACATCAATTCTTAGAATAACATTTTTTCTAAACATTGGGTCAATATTAAAAGCCACAAAGGAATGCCACTGCCCGTTTAATAGGGTATGCAGAAGCTATAGAACACATCATGAAAGTGTTAGACCCTTCAGTACTTTTCAAGCCAAAGAATTAGTCTCAAATTCAGGCCATCTGAAGAAACCACAGTGTTTTCATGCAAAACAGAACCTCAGAGATACTTCAAAATCATCTGCAAGAATGTCAGTGACAAGAATTTCAAGCTTACCTTGTTTTAATATCTTATTTCAATTCTGTTATCAACATAATCAATTATATAACTTCAACTGACTGATGAAACTCCCTGAAGTATATCAGCAAAAACAATAAAATTTCCTCTAAGATCTAGGCTTGAAACGTCTCCATATTTCACAAGCACAGGGATATTTACAAACAACTGCAACATCTGCTATCATTCTGAAATCATGCCTGCTCCCATTTATCTGGAAGGGGTTAGAATTTTCTCAAATCCATAAAATCTTTTCCCCACCAGGAGTTTGGAAGAAGCATAATATCATTTTATTGACGGATTTCTCAGACCACTATTATTTCCCTGTGACTACATTGATTAGGAGTCTGTATTTCTTGGATCTCATATTATTTGGAAAATCCACTTGCTGAAATGCCCCACTAAGTCAAATACTCCCTTCGTTTTAATAACTTCATAACAAAATGAATCTGGGGGCTCCTCC